>NW_028136618.1:0-34370 GCF_965140915.1 Aythya marila | reverse complement strand
CAATGGAAACCCAAAAAAAAACAAACGGAGACCTCAAAACACGTCAAAAACACCCCAAAAAAGAATGGGATAACCCCCCAAAACGAAAGAAAACCCCCAAAAAATAGATCCACCCCAAAAACAGCCTAAACCTACCTGAAGTTCTCCAAAACCAACAATTTACACTTTTCCACCACCATGACAACAGAAAACCCAACGAAACCCAACAGAGACCCCAAAACATGTCAAAAACACCCCAAAAAAGAACGGGATCACCCCCAAAACTGGAAGAAAATTCCCCCGCCAAAAATTTACAATTTTCACCATGATGACCAACATAAACCAAACGAAAACCCAAAAGGAGACACGAAAACACGTCAAAAACACCCCAAAAAAGAAAGGGATCACCCATAAACTGGAAGAAAATCCCCAAAAAGCACAGATCCAATCCCAAAACCAGCCTTAACCTACCTGATGTTCTCCAAAACCCACAAATTTACCCTTTTCCACCATGATGACCATGGAAAACCCAACGAAACCCAATGGAGACAAAAAACATGTCAAAAAAAAAAAAAAAAAAAAAAAAAAAAAAAGAACAGGATCTCCCCAAAAAACAGAAGAAAACCCCAAATACCATGAATCCACCCCAAAAGTCCCCCTAAACCTACCTGAAGTTCTCCAAAACCCACAGTTTACCCTTTTCTACCAAGATGCCAACAGAAAACCCAACAAAACCCAACAGAGACATCAAAACATGTCAAAAACACCCCAAAAAAGAACGGGATAACCCCCAAAACTGGAAGAAAATCCCCAAAAAGCATGGATCCAATCCCAAAACCACCCTAAACCTACCTGATCTTCTCCAAATCCCAAAGTCCACTCCCAACCACCATAAAACCCATTAGGAACTCAACAAAACGCAACAGAAACCCCAAAACACCTCAAAAACATCCCAAAAAAGAACTGGTTCAACCCCAACAACGAAAGAAAACCCCAAAAGCCATAGATCCACACCAAAAATCCCCCTAAACCAACCTGAAGTTCTCCAAAACCCACAATTTACACTTTTCCACATCGATGACCATGGAAAACCCAACGAAACCCAACGGAGACCACAAAACACGTCAAAAAAAAAAAAAAAAAAAAAAAAGAAAGGGATCACCCCCAAAATTGGAAGAAAATCCTTCAAAATCATAGATCCACCCCAAAACCACCCTAAACCTACCTGATGATCTCCAAAACCCACAATTTACAATTTTCCAACATGATGACCATGGAAAACCCAACGAAAGCCAACGGAGACCCCAAAAGAAGTCAAAAACACCCAAAACAAAAACGGGATAAACCCTAAAAACGAAAGAAAACCCCAAAAGCCATAGATCCACACCAAAAGTCCCCCTAAACCTACCTGATGTTCTCCAAAACCCACAATTTACAATTTTTCACCAGGATGACCAACATGAACCAAACGAAAACCCAAAACGAGACACCAAAACACGTCAAAAACACCCCAAAAATAAAGGGATCACCCATAAACTGGAAGAAAATCCCCAAAAAGCACGGATCCAATCCCAAAACCACCCTAAACCTACCTGATGTTCTCCAAAACCCACAATTTACCATTTTCCACCACGATGACCAACGAGTACACAACAAAACCCAACGGAGACCCCCAAACACCTCAAAAATTTCCCAAAAAAGAACGGGACCACCCCAAGAAACAGAAGAAAACACCAAAAAACATGACTCTGCCCCAAAAGTCCCCCTAAGCCTACCTGATGTTCTCCAAAACCCACAATTTACCCTTTTTCACCATGATGACCAACAAGAACCCAACTAAAACCCAACGGAGACCCCAAAACACGTCATAAACACCCCAAAAAAGAACAGGATCACCCAAAAAAAGAGAAGAAAAGACCAAATACCATGAATCCACCCCAAAATTCCCCTAAACCTACCTGAAGTTCTCCAAAACCCACAATTTACACTTTTCCACCACCATGACCATGGAAAACCCAAGGAATACCAACGGAGACCCCAAAACACGTCAAAAACACCCCAAAAAAGAACGGGATCACCCCCAAAAATGAAACAAAATCTCCCAAAACCATAGATCCAATCCCAAAACCAACCTAAACCTACCTGATGTTCTCCAAAACCAACAATTTACCCTTTTCCACCATGATGACCACGGAAAACGCAAGGAAACCCAATGGAGACCCCAAAACACGTCAAAAACACCCCCAAAATGAATTGGATCACCCCCCCCAAAAAAAAAAAAAAAAAAAAAAAAACAGAAGAAAACCCCATATATCATGAATCCACCCCAAAAGTCCCCCTAAACCTACCTGATGTTCTCCAAAACCCACAATTTACACTTTTCCAACATGATGACCACGGAACACCCAACGAAACCCAACGGAGAACCCAAAACACGTCAAAAACACCCCAAAAAAGAACGGGACCACCCCAAAAACAGAAGAAAACGCTAAAAAAAAACAGAAGAATTCCCCCAAAACCATAGATACACCACCCAAAAAAAATTAAAAACACCTGATATTCTCCAAAACCCACAATTTACACTTTTCCAACATGATGACCAACAAGAACCCAACAAAACCTAACGGAGACCCAAAAACACATCAAAAACACCCCAAAAAAGAATGGGATCACCCAAAAAAAAAAAAAACAGAAAAAAAAAACAAATACCATGAATCCACCCCAAAAGTCCCCCTAAACCTACCTGATGTTCTCCAAAACCCACAATTTACACTTTTCCAACATGATGACCAACAAGAACCCAACAAAACCTAACGGAGAACCCAAAACACGTCAAAAACACGCCGAAAAACAACTGGATCACTAGAAAAAAACAGAAGAAAACCCTAAAAAGCTTGAATCTGCCCCAAAAGTCCTCATAAACCTAGCTGATGTTCTCCAAAACCCACAATTTACACTTTTCCACCATGATGACCACGGAAAACCCAAGGAAACCCAACGGTTTTAAGAAAATTAAGCAAAAGAATTTTCATAGTGTCTAGGCAAGCATTATGCAGCTCCTTACTTCAGCAGGGAGCTTTCGCAACTCCCGCTCCTCAAACAGAACTCCTTGTTTTTATAATACAAAAGACAATGAGCAAACATTTATGGTGTATTACCCTAAGTTTTTGGGTTAGGGTTTTTTGCGTCTTAATGTTTTGGGGTTAGGGTTTGGAGCGCCCTAAGTTTTCGGGCTAGGGCTTTGAGCATTCCTAACGTTTTGGGTTGGGTTTGGGTTTTGAGCATCCTAAGATTTTGGGTTGGGGGTTTTAGGCATAGGTCTTCAGGGGTTTAGTGTGGTAAATAGTTTGGGTTAGGTCTGTAGGGGTTTCGAGGTTTTTTGGATGTTAGGGCTTGAGGCTTTTTTTGTAAGGGCGGTGAGGGTTCCAGTGAGTGCTGGTAAATGCAGTTCTCGAGCACTCGGCCTGTGATTGGCCATGCTGGCTGTGCGGGGAATGCTGGTAGGTGTAGTTTTCCGGCACTGGGAGACCATGTTGTGTGCCCAGAGCATGCCGGGAGATGTAGTTCTCGGGACTCCGGACTTCCGGGAGGCCATGTTGCGTACCCAGAGTATGCCGGGAAATGTAGTTTTCGGATTCGGGACTTCCGGGAGGCCATGTTGAATGCCCAGAGCATACCGGGAGATGTAGTTCTCGGGAACTAGGGTTGGTGGCTAGGGCTGGGGCTAGAGTTAGGGTTTCGGGTGAGGGTTGGGGTTGGGGGTTATTGTTAGGGTTAGTGGTTTAGGGTTAGGCTTAGAAGGTTATGGTTAGGGATAGGTTAGGGGTAGGTTTAGAGGGTTAGGGTAAGGGTTAGGGGTTAGGGGTTGGGACTGTGGTTAGGCTTAGGGTAAGGGTTAGGGTGAGGGTATTAGGGTTTGGGTTCAGATTAGGGTAAGGGTTAGGGCAAAGGTAAGTGTTAGGGTAAGGCTTAGGGTGAGGATAAGGTTTAGGGAAAGGGTTAGGTTTAGGGTAAGGGTTGGGGTAAGGGTTAGGGTAAGGGTAAGGATTAGGGTTAGGTTTAGGGTAAGAATAAGGGTAAGCTAATGGTTAGGATAAGGGTAAGGGTTAGGGTAAAGGTTTTCATTTGTTAAAGCTGAAACGCAGTATGCAATCTGGGACGTCACAGCCAGAGCTGCCTATGGCAAGGTGAGAGAGGAAAAGATGGAGCAGATGTTCTACTCCTAGTTTTTTCTTTATACGTAAATAAAAGTTTGAGCTAATTCCAGTTGGAAGAGTTCCAATTACTTGCTTGGTCATAATGTCTTTTAATATTGAAAGCTGCAGCAAAAGCATGGGGATTTTTGCTTCTAGAAACACCCTAGTTCTCTTGTCTGCACTATGCATGCTTTTGAGCGAAAACTGATTAAAAAATAAAAAGAAAAATCACACACACACACAAAAAAAAAAAAAAAAAAAAAAAACCACCACAGCTGCTGCTGCTGCTCTCTTCCTACTTCCTTGTGCTTTGCCCCTACCCTTCCCAGGTGATTGGATTTGGTGCTAGTCGGGGCCAAATGGTATGTGAGTCCCAGGCATCCCCTCAGAGAGCTCATTCTGCTTGGGCTGCTCTTTGGGGTGTTTGTTTTTCCTTCGGTCAGTTGCAGGCTTCTTCAGGTGGATGAGAGTTTATGGACTGATGCGTTTCCAAGTAGCGAGGGGTACGCACATCTTTTTGAGGTAACAGTTGGTAGGATCTGTTAGAATAAACTAATGTAGTATTGATGCCTTTATTGCATGCAGTTCTTTTTCAGGTGAGTAACTGTTGCGAGTAACTGAAGTCAATGTTACTTGGTGTGTTTGCTATGCAGTGCCTGTGCGGACTATTGCACGAGACACAGCTTTCTGACATCTGGCCAGCAACTACTAAATAAGGGGAGGGGAGAAGCTGAAGAACGACCAAAGGACAAAGCCTGGGAGGAAGACTACGAGCCTTCAGTACGAGCGGCCCCCAGAGGGACCACCGGAGACTGATAACGCCTGCACCAGTGGGAGGGTTTGGATTCTGGGAACTAATTAGAATAACCCTGCCTTTTGTAGAAGTAGTAATGAATATGTATTAGCCTAGCAGCATAAAAACCAGCCGCCTGATGTAACTTGTGTGCGTCTTGGTGGAGCAGAGACTCCTGGCGCACCCAGCGCTGCTTGCTTACCTCTATTCCTTTAATAAATCATAAACATTAATTGTAAGCCTATTTGGGACTCGGTCATTTATTACAAGTGGGACCTCCCGATGGGTGGAAGCTGTCGGGATAGCTCGGGATGCTGAGGCGTGGTGCTGCAAGGAGGTTGTTGGTCGGTGGCGCCCTGGGGCAGGCCGAATTGGGAGGGGGCGAGGCGGCGGGTGGTCGGTGGCTTCTGTGGAAAAGGCGCTTGTATGGGGGGGCTGCGCATTCAGAGGAACCTTGACAGGCTGCAGATAGGGGCAGGCAGGAACCTTTTGAAGTTCAGGAGAGGGAAATGCCAAGCCCTACCCCTAGGGAGAAACACCTCTGTTTACCAGCACTGGCTAGCTCGATACTGAATAAGCATTTCTTCATGGAAGGGGTGCTTTGCTATTAGAACAGGCTGCCCGGGGAAGTGGTAAGAGACCCGATCCTTAAAAGTATTGAAGAGACATGTGGACATAGCCCGGGAGTCCGGCCTCCGGCAGGGCGGGAGCTGGCTCTTCCGAGCCCCTGTGCTCCGGTCTTGTGCGACGCGTTTGCAAGCAGCACCGGGTGCCGGGTCCGACATCGGACGGTTCGGGGACGGCGATTCCGGGGCCGTCGGCTAGCGGGAGCCGGCTATGTCGTGTCCCGGGGATCCGACTTCAGGGGGCGTGGGGGCCGGCCGTGCAGTGAAGCGGGGGGCTGGCGTCCGCCGGCTTCCCAGAGAGCGGGCTTTCGGTCCCGTGCGGTTCGGTGGCCGGCCGTCCCGAAACCCTGGGCACCGGTCCATTGCTAGACTCAGCGGGCTCCGGGGCCGAACTCGGCTTCTCGGGGCCGGCGGTCGCGGTGTCCAGGTGTCCCGTCTCGGGCGGCGCGGGGCCGGCTGTCCCTAGCAGCTGGGTTCCCAAGAGCTTCTGGGCTCCCAAGCGTCGCCCAAGACCGGATCCCAGAGAATCGGGACGGCCGGCCACACCGCTGCGACTAGCACAAGCGTCTCCCGACAACGGAGCCCAGGAGCTTGCGAGGGTCAGATTCCGCGCCCCGGGATAGAGAAACGGGGAGCGCGGGTCGGCCGGCCGCAGCTTCGCACGGGACCGAACCCCCTGTCTCCGGGACGGCCAGACCCCGAGCCGGCAGACAGCAGCCTCCCGCTTCACGGCACGGTCGACCCCCAACCCGCCCGAGTTCTGATCGCCGGGACACGGGACAGCCGGCCGCGCCGCCCGAGGCCGGACACCTGGAGCCCGGGACCGCCGTCCCTGACAAAGCCAAAGTCGGACCCGGACCCCGCTGCGGCTAGCACACGCGTCGCCCAGGACCGCAGCCTAGGACCTCGGGACGGTCGCATCCCGCGCCTCCGGCAGGAGCTACCCGGGAGGGCAGGACGGCCTGCCGCAGCTCCGCAAGAGACCGAACCTGCTGGATTCCGGGACGGCCAGAGCCCGAGCCGGTGGGCAGCAGCCTCCCGCTTCACGGCTCGGCAGGCACCTACGTCGCCCGACTTCGGACCCACGGGACAGCCAGCACCCGCGCCGCCGGAGGCCGGACACACGGGCCTCGGGATCGCCGTCCCCGAACCGCACGAAGTCACACACGGTCTCCGGTGCGTCCAGCACACGCATCGCAAAGACCGGAGTCCAGATTATAGGATCAGCCAGCCCCGCGCCGCCCGAGGTCGGACCGGGAACCCGGTGCGCTTGGCACATGCGTCGCCAAAGACCGGAGCCCTGGGAAGCGTGATGGCCGGACCCCACGCAGCCCGAGTTCGGACCCACGGGACATGGGACAGCCGGCACCCGTGCCGATGGAGGCCGGTCACGCGGGCCCCGGGACCACCGTCCCCGAGCCTCCCGAGGTCGGACCCGGACCCCGTGTGTTGGGGCTGTCTGAGCTGGAGTCACCTTTTCCCTGCAGCAGCCCGCACAGTGCTGTACTCTGCACTCGTAGCTGGAACAGCACTGATATCACTCCAGTGTTGTGTCTGCGTAGTGCTGGCACAGCATCAGGACTCCTTCCAAGCCCCCAAGAGCCAGCAAGCTAGGGGTGGGCAAGTTATGGGGAGGGGACGTTGTCGGGCCAGCTGACCTAAACCAACCAAAGGGATATTCTGTAACACCCGATGTCACACTCAGCAATAAAAGGGGGGGCTCTCGTGGGGTAGGAGGCTGTTCCTCCTGAACATCCACTACGCGTTTGAGGCCCTGCTTCCCAGGACGTGGCCGAACACCGCTCGCTGATGGGAAGTAGAGAATAATTTTTTTCTCTCTCGGTGCTTCCATGCAGACTTATTGTTTCTTTTGTTTCTTTTTCTCCCCATTCCCTTTCCCTTTAATTATACCTTTCTTATTTCAAACCTCGAGTTCTCTGTGTTGTATTTTCTCGAGAGAGCGGTTGTGGTGGAGCTCGGCTGCCCACCTGAGTAAAACCACCACAGTCCTTGGCGCCCAACGAGGGTTGGGCTCCAAAAGGGTTGTGGCGCTCGAGGCTTGAGATAACAATAGTATTGATTGAAGTATTTACAACTAACATATTGGTTGTCATAATGCTCGGTTTTCTGGTAATACTTTTCTGTGTGGATATGTTGTATGTAGCCCACTCTCTGTTTTCTTTTTTCCTTTACATCCGGTCGGAGAAAACGTTGAAGTCTGTGCTTGTTTTTTTTATCATGTTGTGCTGTAACATACTGGCCTTCAGTTTGGTTTGGTATTCAAGCCCGGCATTGTTTTCCTCCTGGTCTCCTGGAGATTATCTTATTGAAAATATTAAGAATTACAGTGCTTTCTTTTTTGCCCCCAGCAGTCAATCAGTGAATAATATCGGGTGTGGTGCCTTCTACTTTTCTCCCTGTGGGCTAATTACAGCAGCCTTTCAGTATCTTGGATACCCCTGGTGAGATATTATCCTCATATACTAGGTGTAGTGTTTGTCTTCTTCCCCAAGGCAAAGCAGTTTATTAAGAATATTATCCAAGGACCTGTCCCCAGACAAAGTTGTGGGTGGCAAGGTGTGTGGGGGGATTTGGGCAGGTACCTATCACGGTTTTCTCCTCCAATGGTTCTAATTTTCACCCCTGAACAAGTACAAAATCCAAGAAAGGTGGTAGAATGTTTGAAAGATGTATGCCCTGACCCTGGCAATACTAGAGAACTCCACTAGCTGGCTGAACTCTGCTGGGGTCTGGCTTACGCCTATCAGATGTCAATTAACATTGCCCAGCACCCTCAAGGGGATAGGGAGGTTCTTGAATTTGATGATGAGACAGCACACACTGTGACCACCCCAGAGGACCGACCATCTTTGGTATCAGTCGCCCCCGTAGTAAAGACAACAGTGGAAACGGAGATCAGGTCGTTTAGTAAGGGAAGGAGCGCCTCCTATGGATGAAGGAGAAGAGGAAAAGGCAAGCGGCTCTAAAGCAGCGTTATCACGGCAACATCGCGAAGAAGAGACTGAAATCATAGATGAATCAGAAACTACTCGGTCTCTATCCTTGAGTGAGCTGCGAGAAATACGAAAAGCCTTCAGTCGCCGTCCAGGTGAGCACATCCTCACTTGGCTGCTTCGACGCTGGGATAGTGGGGCCAATACCCAACAGCTAGAAGGCAACGAAGCCAAGCAGCTGGGATCCCACAAGCCTCTGGGAAGATTGAGAGGTACAATGGACTGTTAAAAACTGTGCTGCGAGCGTTGGGTGCTGCAACATGGAAACATTAGGATATAAACCTACCAGAGGTCACTTGGTTAGTTAACAACAGGGGGGCTGAAAGCCGTGCTTTGGTTGGTTTAGGTCAGCTGGCCCGACAACGTCCCCTCCCCGTAACTTGCCCACCCCTAGCCTGCTGGCTCTTGGGGGCTTGGAAGGAGTCCTGATGCTGTGCCAGCACTACGCAGACACAACACTGGAGTGATATCAGTGCTGTTCCAGCTACGAGTGCAGAGTACAGCACTGTGCGGGCTGCTGCAGGGAAAAGGTGACTCCAGCTCAGACAGCCCCAACACACGGGGTCCGGGTCCGACCTCGGGAGGCTCGGGGACGGTGGTCCCGGGGCCCGCGTGACCGGCCTCCGTCGGCACGGGTGCCGGCTGTCCCATGTCCCGTGGGTCCGAACTCGGGCTGCGTGGGGTCCGGCCATCACGCTTCCCAGGGCTCCGGTCTTTGGCGACGCATGTGCCAAGCGCACCGGGTTCCCGGTCCGACCTCGGGCGGCGCGGGGCTGGCTGATCCTATAATCTGGACTCCGGTCTTTGCGATGCGTGTGCTGGACGCACCGGAGACCGTGTGTGACTTCGTGCGGTTCGGGGACGGCGATCCCGAGGCCTGTGTGTCCGGCCTCCGGCGGCGCGGGTGCCGGCTGTCCCGTGGGTCCGAAGTCGGGCGACGTAGGTGCCTGCCGAGCCGTGAAGCGGGAGGCTGCTGCCCACCGGCTCGGGCTCTGGCCGTCCCGGAATCCAGCAGGTTCGGTCTCTTGCGGAGCTGCGGCAGGCCGTCCTGCCCTCCCGGGTAGCTCCTGCCGGAGGCGCGGGATGCGACCGTCCCGAGGTCCTAGGCTGCGGTCCTGGGCGACGCGTGTGCTAGCCGCAGCGGGGTCCGGGTCCGACTTTGGCTTTGTCAGGGACGGCGGTCCCGGGCTCCAGGTGTCCGGCCTCGGGCGGCGCGGCCGGCTGTCCCGTGTCCCGGCGATCAGAACTCGGGCGGGTTGGGGGTCGACCGTGCCGTGAAGCGGGAGGCTGCTGTCTGCCGGCTCGGGGTCTGGCCGTCCCGGAGACAGGGGGTTCGGTCCCGTGCGAAGCTGCGGCCGGCCGACCCGCGCTCCCCGTTTCTCTATCCCGGGGCGCGGAATCTGACCCTCGCAAGCTCCTGGGCTCCGTTGTCGGGAGACGCTTGTGCTAGTCGCAGCGGTGTGGCCGGCCGTCCCGATTCTCTGGGATCCGGTCTTGGGCGACGCTTGGGAGCCCAGAAGCTCTTGGGAACCCAGCTGCTAGGGACAGCCGGCCCCGCGCCGCCCGAGACGGGACACCTGGACACCGCGACCGCCGGCCCCGAGAAGCCGAGTTCGGCCCCGGAGCCCGCTGAGTCTAGCAATGGACCGGTGCCCAGGGTTTCGGGACGGCCGGCCACCGAACCGCACGGGACCGAAAGCCCGCTCTCTGGGAAGCCGGCGGACGCCAGCCCCCCGCTTCACTGCACGGCCGGCCCCCACGCCCCCTGAAGTCGGATCCCCGGGACACGACATAGCCGGCTCCCGCTAGCCGACGGCCCCGGAATCGCCGTCCCCGAACCGTCCGATGTCGGACCCGGCACCCGGTGCTGCTTGCAAACGCGTCGCACAAGACCGGAGCACAGGGGCTCGGAAGAGCCAGCTCCCGCCCTGCCGGAGGCCGGACTCCCGGGCTATGTCCACATGTCTCTTCAATACTTTTAAGGATCGGGTCTCTTACCACTTCCCCGGGCAGCCTGTTCTAATAGCAAAGCACCCCTTCCATGAAGAAATGCTTATTCAGTATCGAGCTAGCCAGTGCTGGTAAACAGAGGTGTTTCTCCCTAGGGGTAGGGCTTGGCATTTCCCTCTCCTGAACTTCAAAAGGTTCCTGCCTGCCCCTATCTGCAGCCTGTCAAGGTTCCTCTGAATGCGCAGCCCCCCCATACAAGCGCCTTTTCCACAGAAGCCACCGACCACCCGCCGCCTCGCCCCCTCCCAATTCGGCCTGCCCCAGGGCGCCACCGACCAACAACCTCCTTGCAGCACCACGCCTCAGCATCCCGAGCTATCCCGACAGCTTCCACCCATCGGGAGGTCCCACTTGTAATAAATGACCGAGTCCCAAATAGGCTTACAATTAATGTTTATGATTTATTAAAGGAATAGAGGTAAGCAAGCAGCGCTGGGTGCGCCAGGAGTCTCTGCTCCACCAAGACGCACACAAGTTACATCAGGCGGCTGGTTTTTATGCTGCTAGGCTAATACATATTCATTACTACTTCTACAAAAGGCAGGGTTATTCTAATTAGTTCCCAGAATCCAAACCCTCCCACTGGTGCAGGCGTTATCAGTCTCCGGTGGTCCCTCTGGGGGCCGCTCGTACTGAAGGCTCGTAGTCTTCCTCCCAGGCTTTGTCCTTTGGTCGTTCTTCAGCTTCTCCCCTCCCCTTATTTAGTAGTTGCTGGCCAGATGTCAGAAAGCTGTGTCTCGTGCAATAGTCCGCACAGGCACTGCATAGCAAACACACCAAGTAACATTGACTTCAGTTACTCGCAACAGTTACTCACCTGAAAAAGAACTGCATGCAATAAAGGCATCAATACTACATTAGTTTATTCTAACAGATCCTACCAACTGTTACCTCAAAAAGATGTGCGTACCCCTCGCTACTTGGAAACGCATCAGTCCATAAACTCTCATCCACCTGAAGAAGCCTGCAACTGACCGAAGGAAAAACAAACACCCCAAAGAGCAGCCCAAGCAGAATGAGCTCTCTGAGGGGATGCCTGGGACTCACATACCATTTGGCCCCGACTAGCACCAAATCCAATCACCTGGGAAGGGTAGGGGCAAAGCACAAGGAAGTAGGAAGAGAGCAGCAGCAGCAGCTGTGGTGGTTTTTTTTTTTTTTTTTTTTTTTTGTGTGTGTGTGTGATTTTTCTTTTTATTTTTTAATCAGTTTTCGCTCAAAAGCATGCATAGTGCAGACAAGAGAACTAGGGTGTTTCTAGAAGCAAAAATCCCCATGCTTTTGCTGCAGCTTTCAATATTAAAAGACATTATGACCAAGCAAGTAATTGGAACTCTTCCAACTGGAATTAGCTCAAACTTTTATTTACGTATAAAGAAAAAACTAGGAGTAGAACATCTGCTCCATCTTTTCCTCTCTCACCTTGCCATAGGCAGCTCTGGCTGTGACGTCCCAGATTGCATACTGCGTTTCAGCTTTAACAAATGAAAACCTTTACCCTAACCCTTACCCTTATCCTAACCATTAGCTTACCCTTATTCTTACCCTAAACCTAACCCTAATCCTTACCCTTACCCTAACCCTTACCCCAACCCTTACCCTAAACCTAACCCTTTCCCTAAACCTTATCCTCACCCTAAGCCTTACCCTAACACTTACCTTTGCCCTAACCCTTACCCTAATCTGAACCCAAACCCTAATACCCTCACCCTAACCCTTACCCTAAGCCTAACCACAGTCCCAACCCCTAACCCCTAACCCTTACCCTAACCCTCTAAACCTACCCCTAACCTATCCCTAACCATAACCTTCTAAGCCTAACCCTAAACCACTAACCCTAACAATAACCCCCAACCCCAACCCTCACCCGAAACCCTAACTCTAGCCCCAGCCCTAGCCACCAACCCTAGTTCCCGAGAACTACATCTCCCGGTATGCTCTGGGCATTCAACATGGCCTCCCGGAAGTCCCGAATCCGAAAACTACATTTCCCGGCATACTCTGGGTACGCAACATGGCCTCCCGGAAGTCCGGAGTCCCGAGAACTACATCTCCCGGCATGCTCTGGGCACACAACATGGTCTCCCAGTGCCGGAAAACTACACCTACCAGCATTCCCCGCACAGCCAGCATGGCCAATCACAGGCCGAGTGCTCCAGAACTGCATTTACCAGCACTCACTGGAACCCTCACCGCCCTTACAAAAAAAGCCTCAAGCCCTAACATCCAAAAAACCTCGAAACCCCTACAGACCTAACCCAAACTATTTACCACACTAAACCCCTGAAGACCTATGCCTAAAACCCCCAACCCAAAATCTTAGGATGCTCAAAACCCAAACCCAACCCAAAACGTTAGGAATGCTCAAAGCCCTAGCCCGAAAACTTAGGGCGCTCCAAACCCTAACCCCAAAACATTAAGACGCAAAAAACCCTAACCCAAAAACTTAGGGTAATACACCATAAATGTTTGCTCATTGTCTTTTGTATTATAAAAACAAGGAGTTCTGTTTGAGGAGCGGGAGTTGCGAAAGCTCCCTGCTGAAGTAAGGAGCTGCATAATGCTTGCCTAGACACTATGAAAATTCTTTTGCTTAATTTTCTTAAAACCGTTGGGTTTCCTTGGGTTTTCCGTGGTCATCATGGTGGAAAAGTGTAAATTGTGGGTTTTGGAGAACATCAGCTAGGTTTATGAGGACTTTTGGGGCAGATTCAAGCTTTTTAGGGTTTTCTTCTGTTTTTTTCTAGTGATCCAGTTGTTTTTCGGCGTGTTTTTGACGTGTTTTGGGTTCTCCGTTAGGTTTTGTTGGGTTCTTGTTGGTCATCATGTTGGAAAAGTGTAAATTGTGGGTTTTGGAGAACATCAGGTAGGTTTAGGGGGACTTTTGGGGTGGATTCATGGTATTTGTTTTTTTTTTCTGTTTTTTTTTTTTTTGGGTGATCCCATTCTTTTTTGGGGTGTTTTTGATGTGTTTTTGGGTCTCCGTTAGGTTTTGTTGGGTTCTTGTTGGTCATCATGTTGGAAAAGTGTAAATTGTGGGTTTTGGAGAATATCAGGTGTTTTTAATTTTTTTTGGGTGGTGTATCTATGGTTTTGGGGGAATTCTTCTGTTTTTTTTTAGCGTTTTCTTCTGTTTTTGGGGTGGTCCCGTTCTTTTTTGGGGTGTTTTTGACGTGTTTTGGGTTCTCCGTTGGGTTTCGTTGGGTGTTCCGTGGTCATCATGTTGGAAAAGTGTAAATTGTGGGTTTTGGAGAACATCAGGTAGGTTTAGGGGGACTTTTGGGGTGGATTCATGATATATGGGGTTTTCTTCTGTTTTTTTTTTTTTTTTTTTTTTTTTGGGGGGGGTGATCCAATTCATTTTGGGGGTGTTTTTGACGTGTTTTGGGGTCTCCATTGGGTTTCCTTGCGTTTTCCGTGGTCATCATGGTGGAAAAGGGTAAATTGTTGGTTTTGGAGAACATCAGGTAGGTTTAGGTTGGTTTTGGGATTGGATCTATGGTTTTGGGAGATTTTGTTTCATTTTTGGGGGTGATCCCGTTCTTTTTTGGGGTGTTTTTGACGTGTTTTGGGGTCTCCGTTGGTATTCCTTGGGTTTTCCATGGTCATGGTGGTGGAAAAGTGTAAATTGTGGGTTTTGGAGAACTTCAGGTAGGTTTAGGGGAATTTTGGGGTGGATTCATGGTATTTGGTCTTTTCTTCTCTTTTTTTGGGTGATCCTGTTCTTTTTTGGGGTGTTTATGACGTGTTTTGGGGTCTCCGTTGGGTTTTAGTTGGGTTCTTGTTGGTCATCATGGTGAAAAAGGGTAAATTGTGGGTTTTGGAGAACATCAGGTAGGCTTAGGGGGACTTTTGGGGCAGAGTCATGTTTTTTGGTGTTTTCTTCTGTTTCTTGGGGTGGTCCCGTTCTTTTTTGGGAAATTTTTGAGGTGTTTGGGGGTCTCCGTTGGGTTTTGTTGTGTACTCGTTGGTCATCGTGGTGGAAAATGGTAAATTGTGGGTTTTGGAGAACATCAGGTAGGTTTAGGGTGGTTTTGGGATTGGATCCGTGCTTTTTGGGGATTTTCTTCCAGTTTATGGGTGATCCCTTTATTTTTGGGGTGTTTTTGACGTGTTTTGGTGTCTCGTTTTGGGTTTTCGTTTGGTTCATGTTGGTCATCCTGGTGAAAAATTGTAAATTGTGGGTTTTGGAGAACATCAGGTAGGTTTAGGGGGACTTTTGGTGTGGATCTATGGCTTTTGGGGTTTTCTTTCGTTTTTAGGGTTTATCCCGTTTTTGTTTTGGGTGTTTTTGACTTCTTTTGGGGTCTCCGTTGGGTTTCGTTGGGTTTTCCATGGTCATCATGTTGGAAAATTGTAAATTGTGGGTTTTGGAGATCATCAGGTAGGTTTAGGGTGGTTTTGGGGTGGATCTATGATTTTGAAGGATTTTCTTCCAATTTTGGGGGTGATCCCTTTCTTTTTTTTTTTTTTTTTTTTTTTTGACGTGTTTTGTGGTCTCCGTTGGGTTTCGTTGGGTTTTCCATGGTCATCGATGTGGAAAAGTGTAAATTGTGGGTTTTGGAGAACTTCAGGTTGGTTTAGGGGGATTTTTGGTGTGGATCTATGGCTTTTGGGGTTTTCTTTCGTTGTTGGGGTTGAACCAGTTCTTTTTTGGGATGTTTTTGAGGTGTTTTGGGGTTTCTGTTGCGTTTTGTTGAGTTCCTAATGGGTTTTATGGTGGTTGGGAGTGGACTTTGGGATTTGGAGAAGATCAGGTAGGTTTAGGGTGGTTTTGGGATTGGATCCATGCTTTTTGGGGATTTTCTTCCAGTTTTGGGGGTTATCCCGTTCTTTTTTGGGGTGTTTTTGACATGTTTTGATGTCTCTGTTGGGTTTTGTTGGGTTTTCTGTTGGCATCTTGGTAGAAAAGGGTAAACTGTGGGTTTTGGAGAACTTCAGGTAGGTTTAGGGGGACTTTTGGGGTGGATTCATGGTATTTGGGGTTTTCTTCTGTTTTTTGGGGAGATCCTGTTCTTTTTTTTTTTTTTTTTTTTTTTTTTTTTTTGACATGTTTTTTGTCTCCATTGGGTTTCGTTGGGTTTTCCATGGTCATCATGGTGGAAAAGGGTAAATTTGTGGGTTTTGGAGAACATCAGGTAGGTTAAGGCTGGTTTTGGGATTGGATCTGTGCTTTTTGGGGATTTTCTTCCAGTTTATGGGTGATCCCTTTCTTTTTTGGGGTGTTTTTGACGTGTTTTCGTGTCTCCTTTTGGGTTTTCGTTTGGTTTATGTTGGTCATCATGGTGAAAATTGTAAATTTTTGGCGGGGGAATTTTCTTCCAGTTTTGGGGGTGATCCCGTTCTTTTTTGGGGTGTTTTTGACATGTTTTGGGGTCTCTGTTGGGTTTCGTTGGGTTTTCTGTTGTCATGGTGGTGGAAAAGTGTAAATTGTTGGTTTTGGAGAACTTCAGGTAGGTTTAGGCTGTTTTTGGGGTGGATCTATTTTTTGGGGGTTTTCTTTCGTTTTGGGGGGTTATCCCATTCTTTTTTGGGGTGTTTTTGACGTGTTTTGAGGTCTCCGTTTGTTTTTTTTTGGGTTTCCATTGGGTTTTCTGGTGATTGGGAGTGGATTGTACATTTAGGAGAACATCAGGTAGGTTTAAGGGTTTTTTGTGTTGTTAAATCACATTTTTTCTTCTGATTCGGTTCGCTTTTGGGGTGTTCTTGACGTGTTTTGTGGTTTCCGTTGCGTTTCGTTGAGTTTTGACAAATTGACAAATCCTTGAAGTCCCTTTTGATTGCTCACAGGCTATGCGTTGCCACTCCTTCTCCTCCCAGATATAGGACGAGCAATCGGTAATAGTCTGACGGTTGAACCAAGCTGGGAAGCCTCCTTGTGATGTCCTAACCCAGGCCCTAGGAAGGCAGCAGATTTCCCTTAGAGGAGGGTCCCTTCTACATATTGGACCCTCTGTTCCGCTGACTGATAAATCACCCACAACTAAAACTCACCTTTTCTTCCTGCTGCCTGTGGTCACTATACGGGGGGGTTGGCTTTTCCAACCCTGCCAATATCTCTGGTGGAGAGGGATTATAGCCTTTTCCATCCATCGATTGCCTTTCGGCCTCCAGGGCCTTATACCTGTTGCGCAGGTCTACCTGATAGTGTGATATGGTTGAGATTTTGATAAAATTGCAAACACAAACATTAAAGTGATTACTGGTATCTACCACAGCATTATCTACGACTATAGAATCACAATGACTTCTCATGCAAACACAACCTTTCCCAATATATACAAGTACAGTATCAAGGGTTTCATTAGGATGTATCTCAACGTGGCAAATATTTTGCTCAGTGTCAAGACAAATGTCTTGGGATTCCAGCGTGTTACTTTCACAGATGGAACTTTTTTGTTCACGCACAATGCATGCATTTACATCAATTGTTTGCCACTTTCCTCCCTTTTGATGGGCCCATACTTTATGCCCTTTAGTATAAAGTATAGTTCCATTATGATTGAGTCCTAATGCAATGATTGGCTATACATTGTATACGGTGGCATTACTTATAGTAAGTATAAAGGACACAATTTGATCATTTTCTGCATAAAAGGTAAAGTTGACTAATTGCCACCATGCTTGAAAATCTTTTTCAAATTCTGAAGCATTATCCCAAATAAATTTTCGAATTTCAGTGGGCAAAGTTCCTCCTTCTCCCTGTCTCTAATAATAGCTGCTGCTAAAGATTGTATACATTACTGCATTTGGATACAGCTCCAAGCAAGGGAGGTATTGCCTTGGCTTTTTCCAAGGGCATGTACAATTAATTTATGATATAGAAGCCATTGCTTTGCTAAAGACAATAAGGATGATTTTTATTGGATGATCAAGTTACTGTAGTCAGAAACTAAACCTAACCCTAAACTAACCCTAACACTAACCCAACCCTAAACCTAACCCTAACCCTAACGGCTGCCCGCGGATCTAAACCTAACGCTCAAACCCTAATCCTAACCCTAACCCTAACCCGAACCGAACACTAAAGCTAAACCTAACCCTAACCCTTACCGTAAACCTAACCCTAACGTAACCCTAACCCTAACCCTAACCCTATTCCTAACACTAACCCTAACCCTAACCCTAACCCTAACCCTAACCCTAACCCTAACCCTAACCCTAACCCTAACCCTAACCCTAATCTAACCGTAACCCTAACCCTAACCCTAACAAAACCCTAACCCTAACCCTAACCCTAACACTAACACTAATCCTAACCCTAACAACCCTAACCCTCTAACCCTAACCCTAACCCTAACCCCTAACCCTAGCCCTAACCCTAACCCTAACCCTAACCCTAAAAGAATTCGAATTAGAATCCGAACCCTAACCATAACGGTATCCCTAACCCTAACCCTAACCCTAACTCTAACCCTAAGACCCTAACCTTAACCCTAACCCTAACCCTAACAGAATTCTAACCCTAACCCTAACCCTAACCGTATCCCTAATCCTAACCTTAACCCTAACCCTAATCCTAACAGAACCCTAACCCTAACCGAAACCCTAAAACTAAACCTAAACCTAACCTAACCCTAACCCTAACCCTAACCCTAAACCTAAACCTAACCCTAACCCTAACCCTAACCCTAACCTTAACCCTAACCCTAACCCTAACCCTAACCCTAAACCTAACCCTAACCCTAACCCTAACCCTAACCTTAACCCTAACCCTAACCCTAACCCTAACCCTAAACCTAACCCTAACCCTAACCCTAACCCTAACCTTAACCCTAACCCTAACCCTAACCCTAACCCTAACCCTAACCCTAACCCTAACTCTAACCCTAAGACCCTAACCCTAACCCTAACCCTAACCCTAACAGAATTCTAACCCTAACCCTAACCCTAACTGTATCCCTAATCCTAACCCTAACCCTAACCCTAACCCTAACCCTAAGACCCTAACCCTAACCCTAACAACCCTAACCCTAACCCTAACACTACCCCTAACCCTAACGGTATCCCTAAACCTAACCCTTACCCTAACCCTAACCCTAACCCTAACCCTAACCCTAACCCTAACAACCCTAACCCTCTAACCCTAACCCTAACCCTAACCCTAACAGAATTCGAACCCTAACCCTAACCCTAACCCTAACCCTAACCCTAAGTCTAAACCTAAGACCCTAACCCTAACCCTAACCCTAACAGAATTCTAACCCTAACCCTAACCCTAACCGTATCCCTAATCCTAACCCTAACCCTAACCCTAACCCTAACCCTAAGACCCTAACCCTAACCCTAACCCTAACCCCTAACCCTAACACTAACCCTAACCCTAACCCTAACCCTAACCCTAACCCTAACCCTAACCCTAACCTTAACCCTAACCCTAACCCTCTAACCCTAACCCTAACGCTTACCCTAATCCTTACCCTACCCTTATCCTTACCATTACTCTATCTTTTACCCTAACTCTTAACCCTAACCCTAACCCTTACCCTAACCCTTACCATAAACCTAACCCTTTGCCTAAACCTAAACCTTATCCTCACCCTCAGCCTTACCCTAACCCTTACCCTTAGCCTTACCCTAACACTTACCCTTGCCCTAACCCTTACCCGTACCCTAATCTGAACCCAAACCCTAACCCTAATACTCTCACTCTAACCCTTACTCTAACCCTAACCACAACCCCAACCCCTAACCCTCACGCTAACCCTCTAAACCTACCCCTAACCTATCCCTAACCCTAACCCTCTAAGCCTAACCCTAACCCTCTAAGCCTAACAATAACCCCCAACCCCAACCCTCACCCGAAACCCTAACTCTAGCCCCAGCCCTAGCCCCTAACCCTAGTTCCCGAGAACTACATCTCCCGGTATGCTCTGGGCATTCAACATGGCCTCCCGGAAGTCCCGAATCCGAAAACTACATTTCCCGGTATACTCTGGGTACGCAACATGGCCTCCCAGTGCCGGAAAACTACACCTACCAGCATTCCCCGCACAGCCAGCATGGCCAATCACAGGCCGAGTGCTCCAGAACTGCATTTACCAGCACTCACTGGAACCCTCACCGCCCTTACAAAAAAAGCCTCAAGCCCTAACATCCAAAAAACCTCGAAACCCCTACAGACCTAACCCAAACTATTTACCACACTAAACCCCTGAAGACCTATGCCTAAAACCCCCAACCCAAAATCTTAGGATGCTCAAAACCCAAACCCAACCCAAAACGTTAGGAATGCTCAAAGCCCTAGCCCGAAAACTTAGGGCGCTCCAAACCCTAACCCCAAAACATTAAGACGCAAAAAACCCTAACCCAAAAACTTAGGGTAATACACCATAAATGTTTGCTCATTGTCTTTTGTATTATAAAAACAAGGAGTTCTGTTTGAGGAGCGGGAGTTGCGAAAGCTCCCTGCTGAAGTAAGGAGCTGCATAATGCTTGCCTAGACACTATGAAAATTCTTTTGCTTAATTTTCTTAAAACCGTTGGGTTTCCTTGGGTTTTCCGTGGTCATCATGGTGGAAAAGTGTAAATTGTGGGTTTTGGAGAACATCAGCTAGGTTTATGAGGACTTTTGGGGCAGATTCAAGGTTTTTAGGGTTTTCTTCTGTTTTTTTCTAGTGATCCAGTTGTTTTTCGGCGTGTTTTTGACGTGTTTTGGGTTCTCCGTTAGGTTTTGTTGGGTTCTTGTTGGTCATCATGTTGGAAAAGTGTAAATTGTGGGTTTTGGAGAACATCAGGTAGGTTTAGGGGGACTTTTGGGGTGGATTCATGGTATTTGTTTTTTTTTTCTGTTTTTTTTTTTTTGGGTGATCCCATTCTTTTTTGGGGTGTTTTTGATGTGTTTTTGGGTCTCCGTTAGGTTTTGTTGGGTTCTTGTTGGTCATCATGTTGGAAAAGTGTAAATTGTGGGTTTTGGAGAATATCAGGTGTTTTTAATTTTTTTTGGGTGGTGTATCTATGGTTTTGGGGGAATTCTTCTGTTTTTTTTTAGCGTTTTCTTCTGTTTTTGGGGTGGTCCCGTTCTTTTTTGGGGTGTTTTTGACGTGTTTTGGGTTCTCCGTTGGGTTTCGTTGGGTGTTCCGTGGTCATCATGTTGGAAAAGTGTAAATTGTGGGTTTTGGAGAACATCAGGTAGGTTTAGGGGGACTTTTGGGGTGGATTCATGATATATGGGGTTTTCTTCTGTTTTTTTTTTTTTTTTTTTTTTTTTTGGGGGGGGTGATCCAATTCATTTTGGGGGTGTTTTTGACGTGTTTTGGGGTCTCCATTGGGTTTCCTTGCGTTTTCCGTGGTCATCATGGTGGAAAAGGGTAAATTGTTGGTTTTGGAGAACATCAGGTAGGTTTAGGTTGGTTTTGGGATTGGATCTATGGTTTTGGGAGATTTTGTTTCATTTTTGGGGGTGATCCCGTTCTTTTTTGGGGTGTTTTTGACGTGTTTTGGGGTCTCCGTTGGTATTCCTTGGGTTTTCCATGGTCATGGTGGTGGAAAAGTGTAAATTGTGGGTTTTGGAGAACTTCAGGTAGGTTTAGGGGAATTTTGGGGTGGATTCATGGTATTTGGTCTTTTCTTCTCTTTTTTTGGGTGATCCTGTTCTTTTTTGGGGTGTTTATGACGTGTTTTGGGGTCTCCGTTGGGTTTTAGTTGGGTTCTTGTTGGTCATCATGGTGAAAAAGGGTAAATTGTGGGTTTTGGAGAACATCAGGTAGGCTTAGGGGGACTTTTGGGGCAGAGTCATGTTTTTTGGTGTTTTCTTCTGTTTCTTGGGGTGGTCCCGTTCTTTTTTGGGAAATTTTTGAGGTGTTTGGGGGTCTCCGTTGGGTTTTGTTGTGTACTCGTTGGTCATCGTGGTGGAAAATGGTAAATTGTGGGTTTTGGAGAACATCAGGTAGGTTTAGGGTGGTTTTGGGATTGGATCCGTGCTTTTTGGGGATTTTCTTCCAGTTTATGGGTGATCCCTTTATTTTTGGGGTGTTTTTGACGTGTTTTGGTGTCTCGTTTTGGGTTTTCGTTTGGTTCATGTTGGTCATCCTGGTGAAAAATTGTAAATTGTGGGTTTTGGAGAACATCAGGTAGGTTTAGGGGGACTTTTGGTGTGGATCTATGGCTTTTGGGGTTTTCTTTCGTTTTTAGGGTTTATCCCGTTTTTGTTTTGGGTGTTTTTGACTTCTTTTGGGGTCTCCGTTGGCTTTCGTTGGGTTTTCCATGGTCATCATGTTGGAAAATTGTAAATTGTGGGTTTTGGAGATCATCAGGTAGGTTTAGGGTGGTTTTGGGGTGGATCTATGATTTTGAAGGATTTTCTTCCAATTTTGGGGGTGATCCCTTTCTTTTTTTTTTTTTTTTTTTTTTTTGACGTGTTTTGTGGTCTCCGTTGGGTTTCGTTGGGTTTTCCATGGTCATCGATGTGGAAAAGTGTAAATTGTGGGTTTTGGAGAACTTCAGGTTGGTTTAGGGGGATTTTTGGTGTGGATCTATGGCTTTTGGGGTTTTCTTTCGTTGTTGGGGTTGAACCAGTTCTTTTTTGGGATGTTTTTGAGGTGTTTTGGGGTTTCTGTTGCGTTTTGTTGAGTTCCTAATGGGTTTTATGGTGGTTGGGAGTGGACTTTGGGATTTGGAGAAGATCAGGTAGGTTTAGGGTGGTTTTGGGATTGGATCCATGCTTTTTGGGGATTTTCTTCCAGTTTTGGGGGTTATCCCGTTCTTTTTTGGGGTGTTTTTGACATGTTTTGATGTCTCTGTTGGGTTTTGTTGGGTTTTCTGTTGGCATCTTGGTAGAAAAGGGTAAACTGTGGGTTTTGGAGAACTTCAGGTAGGTTTAGGGGGACTTTTGGGGTGGATTCATGGTATTTGGGGTTTTCTTCTGTTTTTTGGGGAGATCCTGTTCTTTTTTTTTTTTTTTTTTTTTTTTTTTTTTTTGACATGTTTTTTGTCTCCATTGGGTTTCGTTGGGTTTTCCATGGTCATCATGGTGGAAAAGGGTAAATTTGTGGGTTTTGGAGAACATCAGGTAGGTTAAGGCTGGTTTTGGGATTGGATCTGTGCTTTTTGGGGATTTTCTTCCAGTTTATGGGTGATCCCTTTCTTTTTTGGGGTGTTTTTGACGTGTTTTCGTGTCTCCTTTTGGGTTTTCGTTTGGTTTATGTTGGTCATCATGGTGAAAATTGTAAATTTTTGGCGGGGGAATTTTCTTCCAGTTTTGGGGGTGATCCCGTTCTTTTTTGGGGTGTTTTTGACATGTTTTGGGGTCTCTGTTGGGTTTCGTTGGGTTTTCTGTTGTCATGGTGGTGGAAAAGTGTAAATTGTTGGTTTTGGAGAACTTCAGGTAGGTTTAGGCTGTTTTTGGGGTGGATCTATTTTTTGGGGGTTTTCTTTCGTTTTGGGGGGTTATCCCATTCTTTTTTGGGGTGTTTTTGACGTGTTTTGAGGTCTCCGTTTGTTTTTTTTTGGGTTTCCATTGGGTTTTCTGGTGATTGGGAGTGGATTGTACATTTAGGAGAACATCAGGTAGGTTTAAGGGTTTTTTGTGTTGTTAAATCACATTTTTTCTTCTGATTCGGTTCGCTTTTGGGGTGTTCTTGACGTGTTTTGTGGTTTCCGTTGCGTTTCGTTGAGTTTTGACAAATTGACAAATCCTTGAAGTCCCTTTTGATTGCTCACAGGCTATGCGTTGCCACTCCTTCTCCTCCCAGATATAGGACGAGCAATCGGTAATAGTCTGACGGTTGAACCAAGCTGGGAAGCCTCCTTGTGATGTCCTAACCCAGGCCCTAGGAAGGCAGCAGATTTCCCTTAGAGGAGGGTCCCTTCTACATATTGGACCCTCTGTTCCGCTGACTGATAAATCACCCACAACTAAAACTCACCTTTTCTTCCTGCTGCCTGTGGTCACTATACGGGGGGGTTGGCTTTTCCAACCCTGCCAATATCTCTGGTGGAGAGGGATTATAGCCTTTTCCATCCATCGATTGCCTTTCGGCCTCCAGGGCCTTATACCTGTTGCGCAGGTCTACCTGATAGTGTGATATGGTTGAGATTTTGATAAAATTGCAAACACAAACATTAAAGTGATTACTGGTATCTACCACAGCATTATCTACGACTATAGAATCACAATGACTTCTCATGCAAACACAACCTTTCCCAATATATACAAGTACAGTATCAAGGGTTTCATTAGGATGTATCTCAACGTGGCAAATATTTTGCTCAGTGTCAAGACAAATGTCTTGGGATTCCAGCGTGTTACTTTCACAGATGGAACTTTTTTGTTCACGCACAATGCATGCATTTACATCAATTGTTTGCCACTTTCCTCCCTTTTGATGGGCCCATACTTTATGCCCTTTAGTATAAAGTATAGTTCCATTATGATTGAGTCCTAATGCAATGATTGGCTATACATTGTATACGGTGGCATTACTTATAGTAAGTATAAAGGACACAATTTGATCATTTTCTGCATAAAAGGTAAAGTTGACTAATTGCCACCATGCTTGAAAATCTTTTTCAAATTCTGAAGCATTATCCCAAATAAATTTTCGAATTTCAGTGGGCAAAGTTCCTCCTTCTCCCTGTCTCTAATAATAGCTGCTGCTAAAGATTGTATACATTACTGCATTTGGATACAGCTCCAAGCAAGGGAGGTATTGCCTTGGCTTTTTCCAAGGGCATGTACAATTAATTTATGATATAGAAGCCATTGCTTTGCTAAAGACAATAAGGATGATTTTTATTGGATGATCAAGTTACTGTAGTCAGAAACTAAACCTAACCCTAAACTAACCCTAACACTAACCCAACCCTAAACCTAACCCTAACCCTAACGGCTGCCCGCGGATCTAAACCTAACGCTCAAACCCTAATCCTAACCCTAACCCTAACCCGAACCGAACACTAAAGCTAAACCTAACCCTAACCCTTACCGTAAACCTAACCCTAACGTAACCCTAACCCTAACCCTAACCCTATTCCTAACACTAACCCTAACCCTAACCCTAACCCTAACCCTAACCCTAACCCTAACCCTAACCCTAACCCTAATCTAACCGTAACCCTAACCCTAACCCTAACAAAACCCTAACCCTAACCCTAACCCTAACACTAACACTAATCCTAACCCTAACAACCCTAACCCTCTAACCCTAACCCTAACCCTAACCCCTAACCCTAGCCCTAACCCTAACCCTAACCCTAACCCTAAAAGAATTCGAATTAGAATCCGAACCCTAACCATAACGGTATCCCTAACCCTAACCCTAACCCTAACTCTAACCCTAAGACCCTAACCTTAACCCTAACCCTAACCCTAACAGAATTCTAACCCTAACCCTAACCCTAACCGTATCCCTAATCCTAACCTTAACCCTAACCCTAATCCTAACAGAACCCTAACCCTAACCGAAACCCTAAAACTAAACCTAAACCTAACCTAACCCTAACCCTAACCCTAACCCTAAACCTAACCCTAACCCTAACCCTAACCCTAACCTTAACCCTAACCCTAACCCTAACCCTAACCCTAAACCTAACCCTAACCCTAACCCTAACCCTAACCTTAACCCTAACCCTAACCCTAACCCTAACCCTAAACCTAACCCTAACCCTAACCCTAACCCTAACCTTAACCCTAACCCTAACCCTAACCCTAACCCTAACCCTAACCCTAACCCTAACTCTAACCCTAAGACCCTAACCCTAACCCTAACCCTAACCCTAACAGAATTCTAACCCTAACCCTAACCCTAACTGTATCCCTAATCCTAACCCTAACCCTAACCCTAACCCTAACCCTAAGACCCTAACCCTAACCCTAACAACCCTAACCCTAACCCTAACACTACCCCTAACCCTAACGGTATCCCTAAACCTAACCCTTACCCTAACCCTAACCCTAACCCTAACCCTAACCCTAACCCTAACCCTAACAACCCTAACCCTCTAACCCTAACCCTAACCCTAACCCTAACAGAATTCGAACCCTAACCCTAACCCTAACCCTAACCCTAACCCTAAGTCTAAACCTAAGACCCTAACCCTAACCCTAACCCTAACAGAATTCTAACCCTAACCCTAACCCTAACCGTATCCCTAATCCTAACCCTAACCCTAACCCTAACCCTAACCCTAAGACCCTAACCCTAACCCTAACCCTAACCACTAACCCTAACACTAACCCTAACCCTAACCCTAACCCTAACCCTAACCCTAACCCTAACCTTAACCCTAACCCTAACCCTCTAACCCTAACCCTAACGCTTACCCTAATCCTTACCCTACCCTTATCCTTACCATTACTCTATCTTTTACCCTAACTCTTAACCCTAACCCTAACCCTTACCCTAACCCTTACCATAAACCTAACCCTTTGCCTAAACCTAAACCTTATCCTCACCCTCAGCCTTACCCTAACCCTTACCCTTAGCCTTACCCTAACACTTACCCTTGCCCTAACCCTTACCCGTACCCTAATCTGAACCCAAACCCTAACCCTAATACTCTCACTCTAACCCTTACTCTAACCCTAACCACAACCCCAACCCCTAACCCTCACGCTAACCCTCTAAACCTACCCCTAACCTATCCCTAACCCTAACCCTCTAAGCCTAACCCTAACCCTCTAAGCCTAACAATAACCCCCAACCCCAACCCTCACCCGAAACCCTAACTCTAGCCCCAGCCCTAGCCCCTAACCCTAGTTCCCGAGAACTACATCTCCCGGTATGCTCTGGGCATTCAACATGGCCTCCCGGAAGTCCCGAATCCGAAAACTACATTTCCCGGTATACTCTGGGTACGCAACATGGCCTCCCAGTGCCGGAAAACTACACCTACCAGCATTCCCCGCACAGCCAGCATGGCCAATCACAGGCCGAGTGCTCGAGAACTGCATTTACCAGCACTCACTGGAACCCTCACCGCCCTTACAAAAAAAGCCTCAAGCCCTAACATCCAAAAAACCTCGAAACCCCTACAGACCTAACCCAAACTATTTACCACACTAAACCCCTGAAGACCTATGCCTAAAACCCCCAACCCAAAATCTTAGGATGCTCAAAACCCAAACCCAACCCAAAACGTTAGGAATGCTCAAAGCCCTAGCCCGAAAACTTAGGGCGCTCCAAACCCTAACCCCAAAACATTAAGACGCAAAAAACCCTAACCCAAAAACTTAGGGTAATACACCATAAATGTTTGCTCATTGTCTTTTGTATTATAAAAACAAGGAGTTCTGTTTGAGGAGCGGGAGTTGCGAAAGCTCCCTGCTGAAGTAAGGAGCTTCATAATGCTTGCCTAGACATTATGAAAATTCTTTTGCTTAACGTAACAAAAAATAGACCCCCCAACCCATTCTCCTTCTGCATCTCAGTTGCCTCTTTTGTTCAAAGACACTGTTGCAAAGCTCATGTAACCATCTCCTGATAAGTTGCTAAAGTAGTGTATCGACATACATGCCTTCCTGTCTAACGCTGGGCCAACATGACCAAATAATAAAAGAAGTTGAACCACAACGCCGAGGAAGACTACGGCCTTCATCTTCACGACCACCAGAGGGACAGAGACGACCCCCTAGCAACAGTGCGCGCAGTCGCAGAATATACCAGGATGTGCTGCGTAATCCTGGAATTAGCAAAATATAAATAAAAAGGGACTCTGGCGGGGGTGAGGTGCGTGCCGTTGGCGGAGCTGAGACTCCCCGGCCGCCCAGTGCTGTTTTGCTTGATGTTTGCTCACTCAATAAATTCCTTTCTATGATTAATACAATGCTCTATGAAAATTAATTAAGGGGGCAACTTATAACACTTTGGACGCTCAAAACCCTATCCCGAAAACATTAGGACGCTCCAAACTCTATCCAGAAAACTTAGGACTCTCCAAACCCTATTCCAAAAACTTAGGACGCTCAAAACCCTATCCTGGAAACATTGAGATGCTCAAAACCCTTTCCCGAAATCTTAGGATGCTCCAAACCCTATCCTGGAAACATTAAGATGCTCAAAACCCTAACCCAATTACTTAGGATGCTTGAAAGCCTATCCCAAAAAATTAGGGCACACAAAAGCCTAACCCCAAAAATTAAGATGCTCAAAATCCAAACCCCCAAAATTAGGATACTCAAAACCCTGGACCTGGAGAACCTAACCTGAAAAAACAAAACAAAACAAAACAAAAAAAAGATCTTAAAACCCTAACCGTAAATAACTGACCAAAAATAAAACCTTAAGACTCTAACCCTAAAAAACATATCAACACTACAACCCAAAAAACTCTAATACCCTAACACGCTAACCCTGAAACCCTTAAAACCCTAACCCCCAAACCCTTAAAACCCTAACCGTTAAAACTCCAACCCTAAAAACCTTAAAATCCTAAACATAAACCCTGAAACCCCTTACCCTGAAACCCAACCCTAGTGCCCAATCCCTGAAACCTTAAAACCCTGAATCAATCTGTAGCAAATAGCATAGGCTGAGTCGAGGATCTCAGTACAGTAGCATTATTATTCGAGATTACAATGGCGGGTGTCCCACAAGCAGGAGGGTGCCTACCAGTTCCATACACAGTTTATACACTTTTTTTTTCTGCCGAGGACCGGGACCCTCCCGACCCTCCCCTGTTTCCCCTTTAACTGTGCTATTCAAGGTTCATAATCTAGCTGGTGCTTCACAGAAAATACACAGCTGCTGGCCTGTTACAAGTCACATTTCTTTTGAGGTTTTTACTCTTTGAGGTGGTAATGTTTCTTATGCCGTGATTTCCACCTAATTGCTGTAAGGATTCTGGTTGTCTGCGTTTTACAAGGTTGTCTGTTATAATAAATAAAAGTCCCAAATAGGATTACAATCAAAGTTTACAATTCACTGAATGAATAGAGGTAAGCAAACAGTGCTGGGTACGCCGGGAGTCTCTGCTCCACCAAGACGCGCACCAGTTATACACCAGTTACCTCCCTTAAGGGATATAGAGAAGCCCTCTCAGATACTTCCGTCCTGCTTCTCCTGCATGCGGCCGGAGGTCGGTCTAATTCTGGTGCTGTTGGTGGTGGAAGCTGGGGCAACGGTGGTACTGGTGGCGATACCACAGCCACCGGAGGGGGAGCCGCCGGGGGTGGATTGTTAGGATATGGAGGTGGTAGCTTATCCAACGGCTCGCGTTTATCTTCTTTTTCTTTTTCATGTTCTTCTTGTTCTTCATATTTCTTACCTGCTTTTAGTGTAAATATTGAGGCTGGAAAAGGACGTGAAGTCCTCCTGATCCATAATCCTGCATAATCACTTTCTTCCTGGCTAAAAGGTTCCTTTGAATTAACATGGATATTTAAGGCCTGGCAAATCCAGTCTTCGAAGGTTCCAAAAACAGGCCAAAAGACATGTAGTCTTAAAGGCTCCTTTGGCCATTCTGTCACACAATACTGGACCATTTTTAATTTACTTTTTCCTTTTCTGGGGTCCCTATCATTCCAATTTCTAATCGTTATTCCTAATGGACTTTCTGGTGGTATGACTGGTAATTTGCTCCCTTTCTTCTGGTCTCTGGTCTTCAATTTTGTCTGACCCATCTAGGAATTTTACTATGGCAATTCCCACAGCCCTTGGTTACCTTAGTAAGAGTGTCTTGCAGGGGGTCGAGGACCTATCACACACCCACAAATCCTATAGGAATCCCTTCGGTCCTTCACCGGCCAAGTCCCTCGCGGGAGATTGGAACCGCGGTTAGAAGACCTCCACAATCGCTTCGGAACTAAGTTCCATCTCAGTCACACTCTTACACACACAGGCAACCGAACCCCACCCAACCGAACGGTATACGCTTTAAATGCTTACGACTCCGTCATCTTCGTTCGGATCTTCACACACACAATTATGGGCAAAATATAGTGCTGCAGCTGGCAAGGGAGCTGAAAAAAAGAATCAGAAACTTTGCTTACCTTTATTCAGGTTTAAGATGCCATTAGTTCCGACCTGACTCAAACAGCAGCCACCAAATGGTGGGGGTGCCTCTCCTAGATCAAACCAGAAATCAGGAACCAAAGCCCTCCCGGACGAGAGCCCACTTGTAATAAATGACTGGGTCCCAAATAGGATTGCAATTGAAATTTACAATTTATTAAATGAATAGAGGTAAGCAAGCAGCGCTGGGTGCGCCAGGAGTCTCTGCTCCACCAAGACGCACACAAGTTACATTAGGCGGCTGGTTTTTATGCTGCTAGGCTAATACATATTCATTACTACTTCTACAAAAGGCAGGGTTATTCTAATTAGTTCCCAGAATCCAAACCCTCCCACTGGTGCAGGCGTTATCAGTCTCCGGTGGTCCCTCTGGGGGCCGCTCGTACTGAAGGCTCGTAGTCTTCCTCCCAGGCTTTTCTCTTGTCCATCTCCTTTGTCCATCTTGGCTGGATGGCAGACACTTGCATAGTGTCCCATGCAACAGTTGTAATAGTTAGCAGTTATTCTGAAACCCCTTTGTTCTCTTATCCTCTATTGACCGGAATTGCTGGACCATTCCTTTGCAAGATTCAAGAACTATATATATTAACCACTCTGGTTTTCTTAGACTTTTCATCATATCATGCGGCCCTAGCATTGTTCCATATTGACACGAATCAGATGAACTCATTTCACACTGTTAAGCTGTCTTATCACTGCAAGCATATCTCAATACCACCTTCCTTCCCTCTACAGGATGTAACTGCGCAAAAACAACATTTTTATTCCCACAACCTTGATCCCCTTACCCTGAAATCCTTATTCCCCTTAAACATAGCAACTCTAACCACAACCCTAACCCTTATTATCAACCCCCTAACGCTAATGACACTGACCTTAATCCAAACCCCAACCTGCCCCTAACCCCAGACAACCAACAACGAAACACACACACACAAAGATGGAAACTACAAAAAAGGCAAAACCCTGGATACAGGGCCCAAATCACAAATACGCAACCAAAATGCTACAGAAAAGCCCCAGATGCAGGCCCCAAATGCTACTGCTAGGCCTCAAAAGCTCAAGATGCATCCCAAAGCAAAAATGCAGACCCCAAACGTTACAGAAAAGCCCCCAAACCCAGGCTGCACAAGTCTACAAGCAGGCCCCAAACTGCCAACAGAAGCAGGCACCAACCACACCCAGATGCAGATCCCAACTGCCCACAAGCAGCTCCTACCCCACCACCCCCTCCCAAGAACTGGACTCCACCCAGACACTGGCCCAAGACCCGGGCCCGCCCCCCGCCACCCCCCCTACCCTCCCCCCGACACAGGTGTACAAGCAGCTCACAACCCGCCCCTTCAGAGACCGGTCCCACTCCCCCCCCCCCCCCCCCCCAAGACATGGGATGCGGAGGTGTACAACCAACTCCCAACTCCCTCCCCCTCAAAGGGAGGCCCCAAAGACCCCCAAATGGAGGCTCCTAGAGTGAACAAGCACCTCCCAACTCCCCCAGGCACAGGCCCACCCCCCCCCCCCCAAACACAGGCCACAGAGGTGTATAAACAGCCCAGACCCCCCTCCAAGACCATGGCCCCTATAGTGTACAAGCAGCTCCCAACCACCCACAGATGCAGGCCCCAACCCTTTTCAAAAGGGAGGCACCTAGAATGCATGAGCAACTCCCAACCCCCCTCAAATAAAGACCCCAAAAGTGTACAAGTAGCTCCCCACCAGAGACAGGACCCAAAGGTGTACAACCAGTTCCCAACACCCCTGAGACACAGGCCCCAACCCCCTCCCCAGACACAGGGACCCAAATTCTACAAGCAGCTCCCAACCCCTACCAGGCAGGCCCCCTACCCTATACAAGCAGCTCCCAACCCTCCCCCCCCCCCCCCCGAGGGAGGCCCCCAAGCCCCCCACAAACACAGGCCCCTACAGTGTACAGGCAGCTCCCAGCCACCCCCAGATGCTGGCCCCAAAGTTGTACAAACAGCTCCCAGCCACCCTGCAGAAACAGATTCCTACATTGTACAAGCAGTTCCCAGCCCGCTAGACACAGGCCCTGACCCCCCACCGCCCCCAGAAGCAGGCCCCAAAGGTGTAGAGTCAGCTCCCAACCCCCTCCATGCCGGCCCCAAGGGTCTACAAGCAGCTCCCCCCTTGCCCCCAGATACCGGCCCCCAGACACAGACCCCAAAAGCCTAATCACAGGCCCTGAACTCTAGAGGCAGGCTCCAAAACCCAGGACAAAGCCCCAGTGGTTCGAGACAGGGCCCAAATCCCAGACACAGGCCCCAAACGCTAAACATATGCCAAAAAAAGTATTAGTGCTGGTGCCAAATGTTACAGTGTCTGTAAAAAAAAAAAAGCCCAAAAGCCCGAGATGCTCAAGGCTGAGACGTAACTTGGCTTTTTGAATTACTGGAAAGCAGCTTTCATTCTCAGATAATTGTGTGCAGGCTAGATAGCATGGGGCTTCAGGCACCTCTTCACCTGAGGAAACACACTGCCATCAGGCACCGCTGTGCCAGACAAGCTTGTTCTGCTAGAACACCCTACTCAGATGCACTGTGGCATTCAAGTGAACTGCTTTCATGCAAATATAACGACTGATGTTACAACCCACCTTGCCTGTGGCACCTGATGAACAGAAGAGTAAGCCACCGCAGCGCTTCAAAACCATCCCTGCACGTGCCGCTCCTTGTCGCTCTCTGGCCTTATCTCATATCCTTATCCACTTCTGTGGAGAGCCTGCCACGGCACCTGCAAAGCAAGACGGACACCTTTCATAGTCACCTTGTGCTACTTGGTCGTTCTGCTCCAACCCAGCTCATGACCAGCCCCTCTTCTTACACAGCTCTTCAGAGTGCAGTTTGCTCCTTTGAGCCTGTGCGAGACACCTGTGAAAGAAAAAGAAACGCATAGGCCGATGCAGCATCCAAAGACACAGCACAACTAGGTAAGTTACTCTCATCTGCTCCCTTACCTCTGCCGCTTACCAGCCCCCGAGGCAGATGCTTCAATCTACCCTCTTCAAACAGCTACAACACCTCTAAAAGACAAAGAGGGGATGCTTAGAGGAACAGTGAGACAGACCTACAACACAACAACTGCTACATCTGTTCCTCACTCACCTTGCCAGAGGCAGCTCTGCGTGTGACGTCCCAGGTTGTACACTGCGTTACCTAACCCTTACCGTAACCCTTACCCTAACCCTTCTCACCCTTACCATTACCCAAATCCTTACCTTTACTTTTTCCTTACCCTTACTCTTTCCTTTAACCATAACCTTACCCTTACCCTATACCTTACTCCAACCCTTCCCCTTACCTTCCCCTTCCCCTTACCCTTAACCTAACCCTAAACCTTAAACCTTACCGTAAAGCTTACCCTTTCTGCTACACTTACCCTTAGCCTAAATCTAAACCTTACACTTACCCTTAGCCTAACCCTCACCCTTACCATTACCCATACCCTTATTCTTACTCTTATCCTAACCCTTACCTTTACACTTACGGTTACCATTAACCTTACCCTTACCCTAACAGTTATCCTTAACCTAACCCTTACCCTAAACCTTACACTTACTCTTAACATTAACCTTACCCTTAACCTTAAGCTAATACTTAACCTTACGTTTTTCTCACCCTAACCCTATAATTAACCATAACCATTACCCTAACACTTAACCTTACCCTTACAATAAGCCACACAACAACACTTAAATGTACACTTACGCTTAAACTTGCCCTAGCAATTACTCGTACAATTAAAATATTAATTAATTAAATTAAAAAATTTTAATTTAAAATAAATTGAATTAAAAAATTAAAATACCCTTATCCTTATACCTTATCCTTAACCCTCACCCTTATCATTACCAATACCCTTACTCTTACACTTATTCTTATACATACAACTTACCCGTTTCCTAACACTTAACCCTAACCTAACTCTAACCCTAAACCTTACCTGAACCCTTTCCAGTACCATTACATTAACCCTTACCCTTAACCTAAACCTTACACTTGCTCTTAACCTTAACCTAATACTTACCTTTACGTTTTCCTCACACTAACCCTAAAATTAACCCTAACCATTACCCTAACAGTTACCCTAACCTAACCGTTACTCTAACACTTACAGTGACCCGTACACTTAAACATACCCTTACACTTACTCTTACCCTAACCCTTACCCTTATCATAACCCATACTCTAACACATACTTCCACCCGTACCCTTACGCTTTCCGTTACCCTAACTCTTACCCTTACCCTTACCCTTACCCTTACCCTTACCCTTACCCTTACCCTTACCCTTACCCTTACCCTTACCCTTACCCTTACTCTTACCCTATCCCTTACCCAATCCCTTACCCTATCCCTTACCCTTAACCTAACCCTAAACCTTACCCTTATCCTAACACTTACCCTTACCGTAAACCTTACCCTTTCTGCTACACTTACCCTTAGCCTAAATCTAAACCTTACACTTAACCTTAGCCTAACCCTCACCCTTACCATTACCCATACCCTTATTCTTACTCTTACCCTAACCCTTACCTTTACACTTACGGTTACCATTAACCTTACCCTTACCCTAACACTTATCCTTAACCTAACCCTTACCCTAAACCTTACCCCAACCCTTACCCTGACCCTTACATTAACCCTAACCCTTACCCTAAACCTTACACTTACTCTTAACCTTAACCTTAGCTGTAACCTAATACTTACCCTTACGTTTCCCTCACCCTAACCCTAAAATTAACCCTAACCATTACCCTAACAAGTGTTAACCTTACCCTAACCC
>NW_028136619.1:30200-105200 GCF_965140915.1 Aythya marila | reverse complement strand
AAACCCAAAACATTAGGATTCTCAAAGCCCTAAACAACAAAATTAGAACGCTTGAAGCCTTAACCCCAAAATTAAGATGCACAAAACCCAAAGCCACCCCAAAACAGTAGGATGCTCAAAACCGTAACTCTAAACATTAGGACGCTCAAAACACAAACCAAAACCCAAAACTTTAGGACGCTCTAAGCACAAACTGAAAACATGAAGACACACAAAACTTTAACCCAAAAATTAGGATGCTTAAAACCCAAAGCCCTAACACAAAACATTAGGATGCTCAACACCATAACCCAAAAAACTAGGATGCTCAAAACCCTAACCCTGGAGAACCTAACCTGAAAAAAAAAAAAAAAAAAAAAAAAAAAAAAAAGGATCTTAACACACTAACCCTAAGTAACTGACCAAAAATAAAACCCTAGTACCCTAACCCTAAAAAACATAGCAACACTCCATCCCAAAAAAAAACAAAAACAAAAAACAAAAAAACCTCTAAAACACTAAAACACTAACCCTGAAACCATTAAAACCCTGTTAAAACTCCAACCCAGTTATACACCAGTTACCTCCCTTAAGGGATATAGAGGAGCTCTCTCAGATACGGCAGTACTACTTCTCGTGCATGCAGCCGGTGGTCGGTCTCATTCTCGTGCTGATGGTGTTGAAAGCTGGGGCAATGGTGGTACTGCTGGAGATACCACAGCCACCGGAGGTGGATTGTTAGGATATGGAGATGGTAGGTTATCCAACGGCTCCCGTTTATTATCTTTTCCTTTTTCCTGTTCTTGTTCTTCTTCAAATTTCTTATCTGCTTTTAGTGTAAATATTGAGGCTGGAAAAGGACATGAAGTCCTCCTGATCCATAATCCTGCATAATCACTTTCTTCCCAGCAAAAAGGTTCCCTCGAATTAACATGTGTATTTAAGGCCTGACAAATACAGTCTTCAAAGGATCCAAAAGCAGGCTGAAAGATATGTGGTGTTAAAGGCTCCTTTGGCCATTCTATCACACAATACTGGACCGTTTTTTATTTACTTTTTCCTTTTCTGGGGCCCCTCTCGTTCCAATTTCTAACCGTTATTCCTAATGGACTTTCTGGTGGTATGTCTGGTAATTTGCTCCCTTTCTTCTGGTCCCTGGTCTTCGATTTTGTCTGACCCATCTAGGAATGTTACTGTGGCAATTCCCACAGCCCTTGGTTACCTTAATAAGAATGTCTTACAGAGGATTTAAGATCTATCGCCCACCCACAAATCCTATAGGAATCCCTTCGTTCCTTCACTGGCCAAGTCCCTAGCAGGAGATTGGAACCGTGGTTAGAAGACCTCCACAATCGCTTCGGAACTGAATTCCGTCTCAGTCACACTCTTACACACACAGGCAACCGAAACCCACCCAACAGAACAGTATACGCTTTAAACGCTTATGACTCCATTGTCTTCATTCAGATCTTCACACGCAGAATTACGGGCAAAATATAGTGCTGCAGCCAGCAAGGGAACTGAAAAAAAATCAAAACCTTTGCTTACCTTTATTCAGGTGCAAGATGCCATTAGTCCCGACCTGACTCGAACAGCAGCCACCAAATGGTGGGGCGCCTCTCCTAGATAAAGTAAGAATTCAGGAACCAAAGCCCTCCCGGACAAGCCCCCAGTTGTCATACATGACTGGGTCCCAAATTGGATTGCAATTAAATTTTACAATTTATTAAATGAATAGAGGTAAACAAGCAGTTGTGCGCAAACAGATATACTGTGACAGCTGCCCTTCAGCACGTGCCCAGAGACAGACTGGATGTCTTTGCCTAAGCAGTCCGGACAATGTATTAGTACACCCATGCACTGCCACGTTAGCTGTCATCACTAACTGTCAGGCAGGACAGCTCCAGACCAAACACATACACACACAGGCACGCCACAAACACTAAAACAAAACACACAACACAAGGCACAAGAAAAAGTGAGCCCCAGAGGGAAGCCCTATGGCAACAGCAAGTCAGAACAGGTGCTCTGCAGCAGACCCCAGGAGAGACTCAACAATCAGTCGCATCGCACCCGAAGGCTGCCGCACACTCTGAGAAACCAAACCTACCAGTCCTGAGCAGCTCCCCACCTCCTCCTGCCAACCACGCTCAGCACACACACTATTTGCCCCTCAAAAAAACAAAACCTTAGAACATACACACACGAAAAAAAAAACATCTGAGATCCATAAATGCCAAAAAGACGTGCACGCACAGCAGCCCCTGCAGAGGTAATCACAGACTTACCCTTTGCAGAGGAAAGAGCAGACTCTGATAGAACCCTGCTCAGGCTCTTGGTAACGCTGCATCTAAACTGCCAAGCCACATGTACCATGAAATGAAGCTGGTTTTAGTCCCCTGGAAAATTACACAAGTAGGTTTGTACATCTAGAGATTAAAATATAGCTCAAAAAACAGAAGCGTATCCCACCATCGCAAAGAACAGTGAGCCAGCAACCTCTACTAAATATCCCTCTGTTAAGTGAATTCCAAGGACTTAGAAATCCAGAAATCCATAGACTCCAGCCTGCCTAGAGAACCCTGCAGCTGACTGAAGGAAAACAAAGCACTTACCCCAAAGAGCAGCCCAGGCAGAAGGAGCTCTCTGATGCCATGCCTGGGGCTCATATACCATTTGGCCCTGCCCAGCACCCAAACCCAATCACATTGTAAAGGGGAGGGACAAAGCACAAGGAAGTAGGAGCAGAGCAGGAGCAGCAGATTTTCATTTTCTTTTTTTTTTTTTTTTTTTTTTTAAATCTGCTTTACCTGAACAACATGCAGAGGACAAGAGACCTGGGGTGTTTCTAGAAGCAACAATCCCCATGCTTTTGCTGCAGCTTTTAATATTAAAAGGACAACACAACCAGTCAAGTAACTGGAACTTTTTCAAATGGAATTACGTCAAACAGGTTCATCATCACTTGCAAAAACAGAGAACCAGCATTCACTAGCATGCCAGAGCTAATACCCACCTCCTGCACAACGCTCACTACTACTAATGCAACATATCATTGTGCAATACCTCTCTGTTCCTGGTTCCTTTAACTCACCTGCTCAGTAGCTCCAACTGAGAAATGTGCCCGGTCAGCACCACGCTGAAATGTGCCCGAACAGACTTATTCTTCAGTGATGAAGAAGGTGACCCTGCTCAGTCTCTTGGCAGTACTGCACTTATGTGGTCAAGAAACCGTACCCCACGGTTTCCCAAAAACAACGTACCTGGCAACCCCTCATAAACATACCTCAAATATGTGAATTCCATGCACATAAAGCCTAGAAGGCTTTATGGTCTAAAGACTCGACAGACAGCAAACACACAGGCAAAAGCTCCAGAAATATAACAAACCGCCCCTAACCCTGAGAAAGGCCACTGCTTATATGCCCAATGCTGCCATTTTCAGATACATGCTCACACAGGGAGCCTCCATGATACATTTCTCCTAAACCCTGCTCCATCACTTTGCCACCAAGGTTGTGACTTTGATAAGATTTGACATATAGGCAAAGACTCACAAAAAGCCCTGTAATTCTGCAAAAATCATAAGGGACCCAGAAACACAAAGCAAACACACAAAATAACATCGCCATACTATCCGTAAAACTGCTGTAATAACTACTCACCTGAGGAAGAGCTGCGTGCAATACAGGCACCTACTACTTAGATTGCTTTACTATGACAGATCCTACCAGTTGCCACCTCGAAAAGATATGCGTACCGGTTTCTACTTGAAAATGCATCAGTCCATAGAGTCTGACCCACCTAAAGAACCCTGCAACTGACTGAAGGAAAAACAAAGCACTTACCCCAAAGAGCAGCCCAGGCAGAAGCAGCTCTCTGATGGCACACCTGCAACTCAGTTACTATTAGGTCCCACCTGGAACCTGAAGCCAATCACATGGGAAAGTGCAGGGGGAAAGCACAAAAAAAGCAGAAAGAAGAGGAACAGCAGCTGTGGTTTTATTACCTTATTTATATGGCTTAGCTCAACAGCATGCAGAGGGCAGACAGGAGAACTGGGGTGTTTCTAGAAGCTACAATCTGTTGTCGACGGAAGGAAGACACAGACACTCAATATGAGTGAACAGTGAACTTCAACTTTAATGGATAGCTCAGTCGCCTTTTATCTAGTTCGAACATAATCAACTCATACATATTGCAAAAACTAAGCTCAGGATTGGCTAACACTTTCCTATCTTGTCAGTTAGTTCCTCCCTCTTTTAGCTACCGTCCCGCCTTAGGGACTTTCCCAACCACACAAGGGCATCGTGTCCTTGGGCCTGATTGGTTCTCAACCGGCTGCGCACGTGCCCAGGCTCATATGAGTTGAGTACGGTACCTCCCCTAGCCCATGACCTCCTAACTGCTCAACATCCACGTGTCCTACCTCACTTAACCATTCCTCCACAATTCCCCCGTTTTTATTTTGTGCTACAAATACCTTCTCTGTGAGTTGCTCTAGTTTCTTAGTTAGGCAGTTAAAGGTTACATATGCAGCAATTATAATCAATATAATTATAAGTAGAAAGCAAAGTCCCTCTTTAACTAACAAAACCCATCCACCCATGTTCCCAAAAACAGATTTAAGCCAACCTTCAAACCAACTATCTTGTACTACAATTTTTTGTGTATGATCCCTTAACCATTTCAACTGGTCGTGAATTGACTGACCATGGTCGGAAAGATTAAAGCAACACACTCCTTCTACATCTTCACACCCATGTCCCTGAGCCAAGAACAAGAAATCAATAGCGGCCCTATTTTGCAGCACAGCGTGCCTTAGGCTTTCCGTGTCTTGCGACATTTCAGAAAGAACTTGTGTGGTTACATTTGACTGTTTAACAGCCCAACAAGCAAGCTTATTTATGCTAGCCAAAGCGTGTGCAGTTCCTACAGTCAGAAAAAGATCCATTAAGCAGAGTAATACGGGCAGAGTATGGTGCTAACATTTCACTCAGTTCCTTTGGATCCCCTATCGGGACCCCCAAACAAGCATGTTCTGAAAGGGTACATAACATAACACAACTGTACAACTTAACCCTAATAACACTACAATTACTGTAAGCACTTAATGGTAACACAATTAATAGTAAGTAACACAACTTAGTAGTAACACACTTAAACCTAATCACTTGATGGTGATCAAAGGCTGTTCTTGATAGTCGTCGAGGTGTCACAGCCCACGTCATTGTCAGAATGATTATCAGGAACCTCTTCCTGGTCGTCTTCGGCGTGTGCAGATTCTAAAGCTGCTTCAGTCCACTTTGCAGTGATCCACTGGGTACCTGTTTCTGGCACCACTTCAAAATCTCTATAACATTTTATAACATTTTTGCAAGTAACTCTTTAACCACATTTATCACAATACTACATGCAATGATGATTGACACCACAGTGAACAAAATCCTTAATCCCTCTTTGACTAATCCCAGTAACCATCTATGCATTGTTTCAAACAAATCAGTAAACCATTGATTGAAAGGATTGATACCATATTGACTCTTTCTCATGTGCTCTTTCAAGAAAGTAATGGATTTGTGAATTGACTCATTACGATCAAAAAGTTTTAAACAGTACGTTCCCTTAAGTTTCTCCAAGTGGCTACTTCGCACAATGACTCCATACTTGTGAAACATGATTTTGCTCGACCAGTACTAATTTCCTATGATTTCAGCCTGCACTATGGCAATAAATGCGCTCTCACTAACACAGTACACAGCACACTCACACACCCAGAGGCCTCTGGCACGTCTCACTCTCAATCATACCACAACCTCAATCATACCACACGAATATAATTTAGAATGATAAGCAAACAAACAAGTATTGCCTCTCATTGTGTTCCTCGTGAAGTGACTTGCAACACTTTGTTTTAAAACCTTACCCTTACACAAATACTTTCAACACAAAATACCTGGACATTTAAGAATAACACATACAATTATTAACACTCCAGTTAGTATCCCTTTTTCATTGCAAGGTAAACCTCTTATAAAAAGAATGCCAGAGAGAAGCAGTACAGCCGCCGCTGCTTCCATGGTTACATCAGACAGGCTGCAGGGTCCTGATGTCCGTCCCTCTGCTCTGTGCCGACTCGCCACACGGTGAGGGTCAGCTGCCGTTCGATTCCGCGGAACTCCGAGCGCAGCACTGCTCGTGGCGGTGACTGAGGGGGGCGGAGGCTCCCACTGCCCCGTAGCCCCCTGAGGCAGCGTTATCGTTCTCACTGAAGGCGGCAGTGGGCAATCCCCAGCTCCAACACTTCCCGGCAATCCCAGTCGCTCTGTAGCAGCAGTAGCGACTCTCTGCTCAGCTTGATGTATAACTAAGGCGTTAGTGACTGCTCTCCAAGGCTTCAATAATTTTTTAGCAGCCTTATTTTCATTAATAACTTCATCAAACAATTTGTCCCCAAATTTACGCCACTCTGTTTGTTGAAAAACTGTATCAGGATTGATAAAACAACCCTGCATTACTCCATATGCTAATAATCCTGGTAAATCCTTTTTGCAGTCTATATCTGAAGTGATCCGCTTTTCTAAAAAGCATTCGAGCAAAGCATACGCCGCTTGTCTCTCCATACCTTTATATACGTTGGTTGCAGCCTTTGCAAAGACCTCGGCGGCGCTTCTCCGGCGGGACCCTTTATAGGCTCATCCCGGGTGCAGGGACTCCCTTCCACCTTCCGAGCTGTGGGTGCGGGGACTCCAAGTTTTCGTCCCTTTCACCTTTCAGACCTCGGCGACGCATGACCGGCGGGATCCTCTCCCGGGTGCGGGGACTCCACGTCCCTTTCACCTTCCCGACGCGGGTGAGGGGATTCTTGTCCCTTCCACCTCCTGGGCTGCGTTGCAGGACCGGTTCCTCCCTTATTCCGTCCAACCGTGGCCCAGGATCACCGCCAGCAGTGTCCAAATCCCGTTCAGATCGGTCCCTGTTCGGGCGCTATTTGTTGTCGACAGAAGGAAGACACAGACGCTCAATATGAGTGAACAGTGAACTTCAACTTTAATGGATAGCTCAGTCGCCTTTTATCTAGTTCGAACATAATCAACTCATACATATTGCAAAAACTAAGCTCAGGATTGGCTAACACTTTCCTATCTTGTCAGTTAGTTCCTCCCTCTTTTAGCTACCATCCCGCCTTAGGGACTTTCCCAACCACACAAGGGCATCGTGTCCTTGGGCCTGATTGGTTCTCAACCGGCTGCGCACGTGCCCAGGCTCATATGAGTTGAGTACGGTACCCCCCCTAGCCCATGACCTCCTAACTGCTCAACATCCACGTGTCCTACCTCACTTAACCATTCCTCCACAACAATCCCCATGCTTTTGCTACAGCTTTGAATATTAAAAGGACAAAATGACCAAGCAAGTAGCTGAATTTTTTTTTTCATCTGGAATTAGCTCAAGCTTTTATTTACATAGAAAGAAAAGTCTAGGAGCAGAACTGATTACATGCCAAAGAAGAATTCAATTCCATTCCACTCACAGGAAAAATCACTTACTTCAGTAAGCTGAGAACCAAAAGGCTATGCTGATGTGTTAAAACACATTACAGGACACTGGGTCCAGGCCCTCCGCTGCACCCACTTAAAATCCATCCCTACACTCCCCAAGGTACAACCCCAACCCAAACACAGACGCAGCATTTCAGCTTCAACACAGTTTTGGGAACTGGTAGAAAGGACACCTCATCCTCAGCAAGGTGTGCTCAGGCTACACAGGACAGGGCTTTGGGCACCTCTTTGCCTACCAAAGAAGACAGCCATCAGCACCTGCTTTGTTCAGATTCTAAAGACTAACATCACAGTCCACATTGCCTGGGACACCTGATAAACAGAAGAGAAAGCAGCCATACCGTTTTCAAGCCATCCCTGCACGTATTGCTCCTTGATGATCTGCAACCTCTTCTCAAATCCTCAACCGCTTCTGTGGAGAGCCTGCCATGGCACCTGCAAAGCAAGATGGATACCCTTCGCAGTCACCTCGTGCTACTTGGCAGTTCTGCTCCAATCCAGCTCACAAACAGCCCGCCCTTCTCGTGCTGCTCTTTAGAGTGCAGCTTAGCCCCTCTGAGCCTGTGCGACACACCTGTGAAACAAAAAGAAAAGCATAGGCCTAAGCAGCATCCAAAGCCACAGCACAGCTAGGACAGTTACTCTCATCTGCTCCCTTACCTCGGCCCCCTCACCTGCCCTCGAGGCAGATGCTTCCATCTGCTCTCTTAAGCCAGCTACAACACACCTCTGAAATATAAACAGGATTTTTACTGTATTTTGTGTAGTTAACTAACTGCAGTGACAACTGCACCCCTAAAGTACCTGCTACATCTGTTCATCGCTCACCTTGCCGAAAGCAGCTATGCTCAAGTCCCACGTTGTACACTGTGTTGCAGCTTTAACAAATGAAAACAGTTACAATATAATCATTCAGCTGCCAGCATTAGAACCCATCCCTCAACAACAGCAGGGACCCCATTTACAAATTATCGTTTCAAAACAGCAGCGCCATTACCTCAGCACCTCAGAAGTAGATCAAGCCTGTCACTGAGCTGCCTACGGAGCGCTGAACAGTTCCAGAAGGAGCTCTTTCCTGCGACAGGTTCCTCCGAAGGTTTACACTCTACTGGGGACAGGAGAGAAATAAAAATAAAACTTTCAAAACCCCTTATCTGTAAGCTTTCAAGATTCGACAGACCTCCTCAAGCACACCATTCAAGCACTATGCAAACAGCTGCTCACAAGCAGATATACTCTCCCACCTCCACATCTGCCAAACACCACAGAGATGACTGTGCCAGCTGCCCTTCAGTACGTGCCCAGAGGCAGACCGGATGCCTTTGCCAAAACAGTCCAGACAATGTATTAGTATACCCATGCACTGCCACAGTAATCACTAACTGCCAGGCAGGACAGCTCCAGACCAAACACATATACACAGGCACGCCACAAACACTACAAAACACACAACACAAGGTGCAAGAAAAGGTGACCCCCCATAGGGAAGCTCTATGGCAACAGCAAGTCAGAATAGGTGCTCTGCACCAGACCCAAGGAGAGACTCAAATGTCACGACACACGACTGGAAGCAACTGCCAGAACTGGGATGATGGAGGCCTAAAAAGCCTGCCTTCAAGACAAGAGACCAGAAGGATGGGGACTGAAAACCCCATAAGACGACGCTCAGGAATTCAATTCCCAACAAGAGCTCCTGATGCGGCCCAGATGACTTCTGCAAGAGTGAGGATGGAAACAGATGCGATCTCAAACCGAATATGATGCACGAGACCTGAAACAGACCTGCTCTTTAAGCAGTGACTGCAACACAAGAAGTGCTCAGATCAGAGTCATGATGACAAAACAAGCACTGAGGCCCTTCAGCACCGCTACCAAGTCGCCTGTCTGGTCAGTCCAGTGTAAAAAGCTAGGAGGATATCAAGACCTAAGAAGCACAGAACAGACATCGCAGAAGCAACACAAGACAGACAAACAGAAGGAAACTGTCCTGCCTGGCACACGCACTCACTCTACAAAATAATCCCGCTGCTTCTATTAGCCTGGTGACCCAGCCACAAGCAGCCTGAACGTGACCCAGCCTGAGCCACCCTCACCGTGGAACCAAGTCTAGTCAGCCAGCTGGCTCCATGCTGCTCTGACTCCCAGCTCCCATTAGCCACCCCAGATATGCAAATACCAGGTGCCCCCCAACTTAGCTCTCAGGTTGCTGAATGGTAAAGTCCCTCCGCTTCAAGAAATGCACAGGCACTGATTGTCATCTTAGTCAATTGCCAGGCTCATCATCAGCTGCAAAAACAGAGTACCAGCATTCACTAGGACACCGGCCCCATTGCTCACCTTCTCCACAATGCTGACCACTACTGATGCAACATACGATTGTGCTCACGTGTTCCTCTCCGAGTCCAAGCTCCAACAGTGCAGCCAGCGTCATCCACACCACCTGGGAAAACAAAGGGATTAAATTATCGTTGCGTTCACAAGAAGTCAGCCAATGGTGGTTTTTTTTTTTTGTTATTGTTCTTTTTTGTGTGTGTGTTTCCTGTATTTATTTATTTTTTTAGTCTGCTTTAGCTCAACAGCATGCAGAGTGCAAACAAGAGAACTAGGGTGTATCTAGAAGCAACAATCCCCATGCTTTTGCTGCAGCTTTTAATATTGAAAGGACAATACGACCCAGCAAGTAACTGGAACTTTAACTGGAATTAGCTCAAACTTTTATTTACATTGAAAGAAAAATCTAGGAGCAGAACACATTATACACCAACAAAATTAATTCCATTTCATCCCCAGAAATAAATCACATACTCTCATCCCCTCCTGTACCTCAGCCGCTTGCCTGCCCCACGTGGCAGATGCTTCCATCTGTTCCCTTTACCCACTTATAGCACCTTTAGAAGGCAAACTGGAATTTTACTCTATTGGATGTAGGAAAATAACTGCAGTGACAACCGCGCCCCAAAACCAACAGTTACCTCTGCTCATCACGCACCAGAGTCACTGCAGAGGCAGCTCGGGTCAAGACGTCCTGCACTGCGCACTGCGTTTCACCCTGAACAAAGGAAAAACACAGGCAGAAGATAAACATTCAGCTGACAGCAGTAGCACCCATCCCTCAACAACAAAAGGGACCCCATCTTGAGTTTTAACCTTTCAAAACAGCAGGCCACTTGCCTCTGTACCTGCAAATTAGGTCCAAGCTTGAAAGGAGCAGCCAGCATCACCCACACCACCTGGGAAAACAAAAGGACAAAATGACCACTCTTCTTGCGAGCACACACCTGCCACACTGCTCCTCTATCCCACACAGCCTCACCTCGGACCCTCACAGGGAAACACCTGAGCGTCTTCCCTTCGCTTCAGATATGGGATGACCAGGCTGACAACACTCACCTTCCCTCAGAGCTTCGTGACATGAGGATTTCCCTTCCCTGTCCACGACTGCACAAAGCACCTGCAGACACAAGAGAAACGCACACTCTGAGGCACCTCACAGCCACAGCGTACCTGCTGCAATACCTCTCTCTTCCCAGCTCCGGTACTTCAGCTGCTCACCAGCTCTAACTCAGATTCTTCGCTCACAGCGCCACAGCAAACTCTGCCCGGGCCACACAACACACACTACACAAGCTACAATGGCTAAGACATACAAGCTGGAACATTCCTGCCCAACAATCAGTCGCATCGCACAGGAAGGCTGCCGCACACTCTGAGAAACCAAACCTACCAGTCCTGAGCAGCTCCCCACCTCCTCCTGCCAACCACGCTCAGCACACACACTATTTGACCCTCAAAAAATAAAAGCTTAGAATATACACACACACAAAAAAAAACACTGAGATCCATAAATGCCAAAAAGACGTGCACGCACAGCAGCCCCTGCAGAGGTAATCACAGACATACCCTTTGCAGAGGAAAGAGCAGACTCTGATACAACCCTGCTCAGGCTCTTGGTAATGCTGCATCTACACTGCCAAGCCACATGTAGCATGAAATGAAGCTGGTTTTAGTCCTCTGGAAAATTACACAAGTAGGTTTATACATCTAGAGATTAAAATATAGCTCAAAAAAAAGAAGAGCATCCCACCATCAAAAAAAAAAAAAAAAAAAAGAGCCAGCAACCTCTACTAAATATCCCTCTACTAAGTGAATTCCAAGCACTTAGAAATCCAGAAATCCATAGACTCCAGCCTGCCTAGAGAATCCTGCAACTGACTGAAGGAAAACAAAGCACTTACCCCAAAGAGCAGCCCAGGCAGAAGGAGCTCTCTGATGTCATGCCTGGGGCTCATATACCATTTGGCCCCGCCCAATATCCAAACCCAATCACCTGGAAAAGGGAAGGGACAAAGCACAAGGAAGTAGGAGCAGAGCAGGAGGAGCAGTAGCTGTTTTTTTTTTTGTTTTGTTTTGTTTGTTTATTTGTGTTTTTTTTTTTTTTAAATCTGCTTTACCTGAACATCATGCAGAGAACAGACAAGAGACCTGGGGTGTTTCTAGAAGCAACAATCCCCATGCTTTTGCTACAGCTTTTAATATTGAAATAACAACGCGACCAGTCAAGTAACTGGAACTTTTTCAAATGGAATTACGTCAAACACGTTCATTATCACTTGCAAAAACAGAGAACCAGCAATCACTAGCATGCCAGAGTGTTGTCGACAGAAGGAAGACAGGGACACTCAATATGAGTGATCAGCAAGCTTCAATTTATTGGATAGCTCAGACGCCTTTTATTCCTTAACATATAATTAGCTCATACATATTACAAAAGTTAAGCTCATGATTGGTCCCCCTACGTCCTTATCTTATCAGCTTCTTCCTCATCCTTTCGACCGAAATAACACAGTTGGTACTTTCCCAAACCGCCAACGGATATTGTGTCCTTGTGTGTGATTGGCTCAAACAAGTTGTGTGCGATGTTTGTCCAACTTGTGAAGATTCAGCTGTTTTATGTCTACGTGACCTATCTCAGTTAACCATCCCTCTACAATTCCCCCGTTTTTATTTTGGACTACTAATACCTTTTCTGTGACTTGTTCAAGCTTCTTAGTTAAGCAACCAAAAATTATTCGCGCAGCTATTTTTATCAATATAACTATAAGCAGAAAGCGAATTCCCTCTTTGATTAGACTCACTAACCAGTTAGACAGACCCCCAAAGATGGACTGCAACCAATTGTCAAGCCAACTAGGTTGTACTGTAATTTTCTTTGTGTGCTCCATCAACCATTTCAACTGGTCATGAATCGATTGACCATGATCTGAAAGATTGAAACAACACATTCCTTCAAAATCTTCACATCCATGTCCTTGCGCTAAAAGCAAAAAAAATCAATTGCAGCCCTATTTTGTAACACAACATGCCTAAGACTATCCATATCTTGTGCCATTTCGGTAATAATTTCAGTTGTTACATTTGATTGCTTAACAGCCCAACAAGCAAGCTTATTAATGCTAGCCAAAGCATGTGCAGTTCCCACTGCTGGAACTAATGAAGCAAATATTCTCTCAGCAGCGCCCCATAATTCTACACCATCGTCACAGTCAGAACCTAAAGTCTTAAGAGCTCGTTTGGATCTCTGCGACAAGCTCTGGTTCCAGAGACTGTGTAAGTCCGGGGCGAACAATGTGAGTCGCCCTAGATAACATGGACCCCCAAACGCGTTGGCAGGTATTCCTTGCCATGCACAGTCCCCGCAAATCAAAAACATGCCAGGTGGCAGAGCCTTTGCAGTGTCATTATTCCACATCAGATTGTTATTAGATTTTACTTCAGCTCCCAAAGCCCCCAGTCCTTGACTCCGTACTTGTGAAACATGATTTTGCTCGACCGATCGCAACTAGTCCTGCTAGTTGCTTACAATCGACTCCCCATTTTTCTAAAAAGCACTGTAATGAATCTAGGGCTACTTCGTCCTTCATTTTCCTATGATTTTTTGCCGGCACTCATTTCCTATGATTTCAGCCTGCACTATGGCAACCTGCACTATGGCAATAAGCACGCTCTCACTAACACAGTACATAGCACACTCGCACACACACAGCACAATTGCACACCCAGAGGCCTCTGGCACATCTCAATCTCAATCATACCACAACCTCAAACATACCACAAGAATATAATTTAGAATGATAAGCAAACAATACGTGCGGCCAATATAATTTAGAATCATAACCAAACCAACAAGTATTGTCTCTCATTGTGTTCCTCGTGAAGTGACTTGCAACACTTTGTTTTAAAACCTTACCCTTACACAAATACTTTCAACACAAAATACCTGGACATTTAAGAATAACACATACAATTATTAACACTCCAGTTAGTATCCCTCCAGCAGCTGAAAACATACTGTTTGTCTGCAGCTTCAGGAGATCTTTGCTCCTGTGGCGAGCAGCTGAGAGTGGAGTCCCCTCCGAGCAAAAACGCTCAGGGTGCACCTAGGGGCGTCCACGCCGCAGCCAATCCCCGCAGCCGAGCAGTGTCTCCTCAATTCTGCTGGTGGTCATTTGGCAGTGTAATCTGCGTCTCTGCACTCCTGCCCCGCAATAGAGCTAAGTCGTCATTACTAATCCATAGAATGTGGCAACCCCACGGAATCTTATCCAGAAACATAGTTATAACACCGATCTGCGGACAAATAGTCTTTTTTGCACTGCAAGATAAACCTCTTATAAAATGAATGCCAGAGAGAAGCAGCACAGCCGCCGCTGCTTCCATGGTTACGTCAGACAGTCTGCAGGGTCCTGATGTCCACCCCTCTGCTCTGTGCCGACTCGCCACACAGTGAGGGTCGGCTGCCGTTGTCCACTGATGCCTCTGGTCTACTGTAGCAACCCGATCTCGGATGTCCCGCATCGCACCGCGATTACTTCAATTTCCCGTGTCCCTCCGCAATTCCTTTTTCCGCGTCCCTCCGCAATTCCTTTTTACAGTCTATACCCTGCGTGCTCCGCTTTTCTAAAAAGCACTTGAGCAGATCATACGTCGCTTGTCTCTTCATACCTTTGTTTACGTCAGCACTGTTGCAGCCTTTGCAAGACCTCGGCGACGCATGGCCGGCGGGACCCTCTATAGGTGCTCCCAGGTGCGAGGATTTAGCATTTTCGTCCCTTCCACCTCCTGAGCTGCATTGCAGGACCTGTTTCCTTCCCTTATTCCATCCATCCGTGGCTCGCAGGTTCACCGCCAGCGGGGTCCGTGTTCGGGCGCCATTTGTTGTCGACGGAAGGAAGACAGGGACACTCAATATGAGTGATCAGCAAGCTTCGATTTGTTGGATAGCTCAGACGCCTTTTATTCCTTAACATATAATTAGCTCATACATATTACAAAAGTTAAGCTCATGATTGGTCCCCCTACGTCCTCATCTTATCAGCTTCTTCCTCATCCTTTCGACCGAAATAACACAGTCGGTACTTTCCCAAACTGCAAACGAATATTGTGTCCTTGTGTCTGATTGGCTCAGACAAGTTGTGCGCAATGTTTGTCCAAATAGTGAAGATTCAGCTGTTTTATGTCTACGTGACCTATCTCAGTTAACCATCCCTCTACACCAGAGCTAATACCCACCTCCTGCACAACGCTCGCTACTACTAATGCAACATACAGTTGTGCAATACCTCTCTGTTCCCAACTCCTTTATCTCACCTGCTCAGTAGCTCCACCTGAGAAATGGGCCCGGGCGGCGCCGCGCCGAAATGGGCCCGGGCGGCGCCGCGCCGAAATGGGCCCGGGCGGCGCCGCGCCGAAATGGGCCCGGGCGGCGCCGCGCCGAAATGGGCCCGGGCGGCGCCGCGCCGAAATGGGCCCGGGCGGCGCCGCGCCGAAATGGGCCCGGGCGGCGCCGCGCCGAAATGGGCCCGGGCGGCGCCGCGCCGAAATGGGCCCGGGCGGCGCCGCGCCGAAATGGGCCCGGGCGGCGCCGCGCCGAAATGGGCCCGGGCGGCGCCGCGCCGAAATGGGCCCGGGCGGCGCCGCGCCGAAATGGGCCCGGGCGGCGCCGCGCCGAAATGGGCCCGGGCGGCGCCGCGCCGAAATGGGCCCGGGCGGCGCCGCGCCGAAATGGGCCCGGGCGGCGCCGCGCCGAAATGGGCCCGGGCGGCGCCGCGCCGAAATGGGCCCCAACAGACTTATTCTTTAGACATGAAGCAGGTGACCCTGCTCAATCTCTAGGCACTACTGCACTTATGCGGTCAAGAAACATTACCCCACGGTTTCCCAAAAACAACGTACCTGGCAACCCCTCATAAACATACCTCAAATATGTGAATTCCATGCACATAAAGCCTAGACGGCTTTATGGTCTAAAGACTCGACAGACAGCAAACACACAGGCAAAAGCTCTAGAAATATAACAAACTGTCCCTAAACCTGAAACAGAATACCCCTTACATGCCCAATGCTGCCATTTTCAGATACATGCTCACACAGGGAGCCTCCATGATACATTTCTCCTAAACCCTGCTCCATCACTTTGCCACCAAGGTTGTGACTTTGATAAGATTTGACATATAGGCAAAGACTCACAAAAAGCCCTGTAATTCTGCAAAAATCATAAGGGACCCAGAAACACAAAGCAAACACACAAAATAACATCGCCATACTATCCGTAAAACTGCTGTAATAACTACTCACCTGAGGAAGAGCTGCGTGCAATACAGGCACCTACTACTTAGATTGCTTTACTATGACAGATCCTACCAGTTGCCACCTCGAAAAGATATGCGTACCAGTTTCTACTTGAAAATGCATCAGTCCATAGAGTCTGACCCACCTAAAGAACCCTGCAACTGACTGAAGGAAAAAACAAAGCACTTACCCCAAAGAGCAGCCCAGGCAGAAGGAGCTCTCTGTTGGTATACCTGCAACTCAGTTACTATTAGGTCCAACCTGGAACCTGAAGCCAATCACATGGGAAAGTGCAGGGGGAAAGCACAAAAAAAGCAGAAAGAGGAGGAGCAGCAGCTGTGGTTTTATTAACTTACTTGTAAGGCTTAGCTCAACAGCATGCAGAGGGCAGACAGGAGAACTGGGGTGTTTCTAGAAGCAACAATCCCCATGCTTTCACTGCAGCTTTGAATGTTGGAAGGACATTACCACCAAGCAAGTTACTGAAGCTTTTCCTGCTGGAATTAACTCAAACTTTTATTTATGTAGAAAGAAAAATCTAGGAGCAGAATAGATTACACGCCAAAAAAAAAGTCAATTCCATTCCACTCACAGGAAAAATCACTTACATCAGCAGGCTATCTGAGAACTAAAAGGCTATGCTGATGGGTCAAAACACACTACAGGACACTGGGGCCGGGACCTCCGCTGCACCCACTTAAAACCCATCCCTACACTCACCAAGGTGCAACCCCAAACCAAACACAGACGCAGCGTTTCAGCCTCAACACAGTTTTGGGAACTGATAGAAAGGACGCCTCATCCTCAGGGAGGCATGCTCAAGCTACACAGGACAGGGCTTCGGGCAACTCTTTGCCTACCAAAGATGACCGCCATCAGCACCTGCTTTGTTCAGATTCTAAAGACTAACATCACAGCCCACATTGCCTGGGATACCTGATAAACAGAAGAGAAAGCGACCATACCATTTTCAAGCCATCCCTGCACATGTCACTCCTCAATGATCTGCAACTTCTTCTCAAATCCTCAACTGCTTCTGTGGAGAGCCTGCCATGGCACCTGCAAAGCAAGATGGATACCCTTCGCAGTCACCTCGTGCTACTTGGCAGTTCTGCTCCAATCCAGCTCACAAACAGCCCGCCCTTCTCGTGCTGCTCTTCAGAGTGCAGCTTGGCCCCACTCAGCCTGTGCAAGACACCTGCAAAAGAAAAAGAACAGCATATGCTGAAGCAGCATCCAAAGACACAGCACAGCTAGGACAGTTACTCTCATCTGCTCCCTTACCTCTGCTCCCTCACCTGCCCTCGAGACAGGTGCTTCCATCTGCTCTCTTAGGCCAGCTACAACACCCCTAAAATATAAACAGGATTTTTACTGTATTTTGTGCAGTTAAGTAACTGCAGTGACAACTGCACCCCTAAAGTGCCTGCTACATCTGTTCATCGCTCACCTTGCCAAAAGCAGCTCTGGTCAAGTCCTGTGTTGTACACTGTTTCACCTTAAACAAATGAGAACAGTCACAAGATAACGATTCAGCTACCAGCATTAGTACCCATCCCTCAACAACACAAGGAACCCCATTTACAATATTATAATTTCTAAACAGCAGCCCCCATACCTCAGCACACCTCAGAAGTAGATCAAGCCAGTCACCAAGCTGCCTACGGAGTGCTGAACAGTTCCAGAAGGAGCTCTTTCCTGCGACAGGTTCCTCCAAAGGTTTACACTCTACTGGGGACAGGAGAGAAATAAAAATAAAACTTTCAAAACCCCTTATCTGTAAGCTTTCAAGATTCGACAGACCTCCTCAAGCACACCATTCAAGCACTATGCAAACAGCTGCTCACAAGCAGATATACTCTCCCCCCCCCCCCCAACATGTGACAAACAACACTGAGATGACTGTGCCTGCTGCCCTTCAGTACGTGCCCAGATGCAGACCGGATGTCTTTGCCAAAACAGTCCAGACAATGTATTAGCACACCCATGCACTACCACGTTAGCTGTCATCACTAACTGCCAGGCAGGACAGCTCCAGACCAAACACATACACACACAGGCACGCCACAAACACTACAAACAAAGCACACAACACAAGGCGCAAGAAAAAGTGAGCCCCAGAGGGAAGCCCTATGGCAACAGCAAGTCAGAACAGGTGCTCTGCACCAGACCCTAGAGGAGACTCAAATGTCACAACATGAAACTGCAAGCAACTGCCAGAACTGGGATGATGGAGGCCTAAAAAGCCTGCCTTCAAGACAACAGACCAGAAGGATGGGGACTGAAAACCCCATAAGATGACACTTAGGAAATCAATTCCCAAGCAAGAGCTCCTGCTGCGGCCCCGATGTCTTCTGCAAGAGTGAGGATGGAAACAGACGCCATCTCAAACCGAATATGATGCACAAGACCTGAAACAGATCTGCACTTCAAGCAGTGACTGCAAGACAAGTGCTTGCATCAGCCCTACAATGATGAAACAAGCATTTAGGAACTTTGGTGTGGCTACCAAGTTGCCCATCTAATCTCTCCAGTGGAAGAAGGAAATGTGGATATCAAGACCTGAGGAGCATGAAATATATGTTGATCATATCAAAACACGTTTGATACAAACAAGTATTACACACACAGAAGGGATTCCTTTAAGCTCCCACTGCAAGACGAGAGGTGCTCAGTTCCCAGTTGAACATCAGCAATATTCCAATGATGTCAAGTGTTCAGTACCCTCAGGATGACTTAGCCAGGGCCTGCTGAGCACCAAGAGCAACAGCACAGTACAGCACAGACAACACAGAACACAGATGACAAGCTGGGACTGCCCTGCCTGCAGTGTGTTCACACTGTACGTGACAGAACTCCCCACACATAATCTCTCTGCCTGACCTGATCAATCCTGAAAGGCCCCATCCAAAGCAATGACTTAAAAGCACAGACCCTCGCCCTATGGGTGCATTCACAACCCCAACTCAAACATAGCACTTGCCCCTGCCCCCAACTTAGCTTGGAAATGCTGGGAGGCAGGTTCCATCCTCACCAAGGAACACAAAGACTAGCCAGGACATTGCTTCAGGCACAAGGCTCCTCTTCACCTGCAGAAATGAAGTGCCATCAGGCACCAGCACACTAGCCAAATTTCTTCCAGTGAAACAACCTCCTCAGAAACAAAACAGTAGTCAACTGACCTGCTCCGCTACTGAAATCAGATAGACGCCCTTTAAACAACTCCCCAACATGCAGTATTTGCCCCTGGACTTAATTCTCAGGGCTCAGAATCAACCATCAACGTGGACCACAGAGGCCAGCTAGGATGTTCCCAGCACCTTCTTCGTCCCTGAAAGAGAGGAGTCACCCAGAAATGCATCAAGAGACTTCTACACCAAAAACAATACCCGTTTTCCAACTTTTCTCCACTCACCTTCCCGATCCAGGCTTAGCACTTCCATTCAGTGTGCCGAACCAAGGTCATGGGGCTTAGACCAGGAAGAAAGAACAGACACACATGACAATCCACAAAACAGTCTATACCCACTCCTTTCCTCCCCTGCTGCAACAGCCAAGAAGCCCCAGAGCCACGTGCTCCAACGCAGTACCACCGCTTCGCTCACCTAACATCCCAAGGAGATGCATCATGCTCCCAGCTCCTCTTGTGCTCTGAGCATCTCCAGCATTTCAGGAACGGGAACCGCTGACGTCTGGCACATGTCAGAAACGTACTCTGCTGTCACAAGGCACTTGCAAAGCCGGCCCGACAGGTGAAGCAGACTCACACAGTCCACCGACCAACTCGGGGCCCCCACTGCTGTCCACTCACCCTCATGCTTCATTCAAGCTTCCGTGCCTACGCCCTGAGCTACAAGAAACAAAGAGAGAAGGTCACATCCACAATGGATACGCAAACAGTGCGGCACATGCAGAGGACTCAAACACAGAGACCAGAGCCAGACAAATAAAAAAAAAAAAAATGAAGTCCACAAATGCCACAAGGCCATGAATGCATAGCAGCCCCGGCAGGGGTAATGACAGACATACCCTTCGCAGATGAAAAAGGTGACCCTGCTCAGTCTCTTGGTAATACTGCACCAACGCGGTCAAGCCTCTTCTAGCATGTAATCAAGCTGGTTTTAGTCCTCTGGAGAGTTACACAAGTGGGTTGATTCATCTAGAGATTAAAATACAGATCAAACACAGGAGCGTATCCCAACCATCCCAAAAAACAGTGAGCCAGCAGCCTCTACTAAATATCCCTCTATTAAGTGAATTCCAAGCACTTAGAAATCCAGAAATCCATAGACTCCAGCCTGCCTAGAGAATCCTGCAACTGACTGAAGGAAAAACAAAGCACTTACCCCAAAGAGCAGCCCAGGCAGAAGGAGCTCTCTGACGGCATACTTGGGGCTCATATACCTTTTGGTCCCACCCAGCACCCAAACCCAATCACCTAGGAAAGGGGAGGGGCAAAGCACATGAAAGTAGAAAGAGGAGGAGCAGCAGCTGTGGTTTATTTACTTATTTATAAGGCTTAGCTCAACAGCATGCAGAGGGCAGACAGGAGAACTGGGGTGTTTCTAGAAGCAACAATCCCCATGCTTTCGCTGCAGCTTTGAATGTTGGAAGGACAACACAACCAAGCAAGTTACTGAAGCTTTTTCAGCTCGAATTAGCTCCAACTTTTATTTCGGCAGAAAGAAAAATCTAGGAGCAGAACAGATTATACACCAACAAAATCAATTCCGTTCCACTCGCAGCAAAAATCACTTACTTCAGCAGGCTGAGAACCAAAAGGCTATGCTGATAGGTCAAAACACACTACAGGACACTGGGGCCAGGCCCTCCGCTGCACCCACTTAAAACCCATCCCTACACTCACCAAGGTGCAACCCCAAACCTAACACAGACGCAGCATTTCAGATTCAACACAGTTTTCGGAACTGCTGGAAAGCAGGCTTCATACTCAGCGAGGCGTGCTCAGGCTACACAGGACAGGGCTTTGGGCACCTCTTTGCCTACCAAAGAAGACCGCCATCAGCACCTGCTTTGTTCAGATTCTAAAGACTAACATCACAGCCCATGTTGCCTGGGACTCCTGATAAACAGAAGAGAAAGCAGCCATACCCTTTTCAAGCCATCCCTGCACGTGTCGCTCCTCGATGATCTGCAACCTCTTCTCAAATCCTCAACCACTTCTGTGGAGAGCCTGCCATGGCACCTGCAAAGTAAGACCCTTCGCAGTCACCTCATGCTACTTGGCAGTTCTGCTCCAATCCAGCTCACAAACAGCCCGCCCTTCTCATGCTGCTCTTCAGAGTGCAGCTTGGCCCCACTCAGCCTGTGCGACACACCTGTGAAACAAAAAGAAAAGCATAGGCTGAAGCAGCATCCAAAGACACAGCACAGCTAGGACAGTTACTCTCATCTGCTCCCTTACTGCTTCCCCCTCACCTGCCCTCGAGGCAGATGCTTCCATCTGCTCTCTTAAGCCAGCTACAACACACCTCTAAAATATAAACAGGATTTTTACTGTACTTTGTGCAGTTAAGTGACTACAGTGACAACTGCACCTGTAAAGTAACTGCTAGATCTGCTCATCGCTCACCTTGCTAAAAGAAGCTGTGGTCAAGTCCCGTGTTGTACACTGTGTTTCAGCTTTAAGAACTGAAAACAGTCACAAGATAATCATTCAGCTGCCAGCATTAGCACCCAACCCTCAACAACACAAAGGGACCCCGTTTACAAGATTATCATTTCAAAACAGCAGCCCCCATACCTCAGCACACCTCAGAAGTAGATCAAGCCAGTCACCGAGCTGCCTACGGAGCGCTGAACAGTTCCAGAAGGAGCTCTTTCCTGCGACAGGTTCCTCCAAAGGTTTACACTCTACTGGGGACAGGAGAGAAATAAAAATAAAACTTTCAAAACCCCTTATCTGTAAGCTTTCAAGATTCGACAGACCTCCTCAAGCACACCATTCAAGCACTATGCAAACAGCTGCTCACAAGCAGATATACTCTCCCCCCCCAACATGTGACAAACAACACTGAGATGACTGTGCCTGCTGCCCTTCAGTACGTGCCCAGAGGCAGACCGGATGTCTTTGCCAAAACAGTCCAGACAATGTATTAGCACACCCATGCACTGCCACGTTAGCTGTCATCACTAACTGCCAGGCAGGACAGCTCCAGACCAAACACATACACACACAGGCACACCACAAACACTACAAACAAAACACACAACACAAGGCACAAGAAAAAGTGACCCCCGGAGGGAAGCCCTATGGCAACAGCAAGTCAGAACAGGTGCTCTGCACCAGACCCAAGGAGAGACTCAAATGTCACAACACGCGACTGGAAGACACTGCCAGAACTGGGATGATGGAGGCCTAAAAAGCCTGCCTTCAAGACAGACCAGAAGGATGGGGACTGAAAACCCCATAAGATGACGCTTAGGAATTCAATTCCCAAGCAAGAGCTCCTGATGCGGCCCAGATGTCTTCTGCAAGAGTGAGGATGGAAACAGACGCCATCTCAAACCGAATATGATGCACAAGACCTGAAACAGAACTGCACTTCAAGCAGCGACTGCAACACAAGAAGTGCTCGGATCAGAGTCATGATGACAAAACAAGCACTGAGGCCCTTCAGCACCGCTACCAAGTCGCCTGTCTGGTCAGTCCAGTGTAAAAAGCTAGGAGGATATCAAGACCTAAGAAGCACAGAACAGACATTGCAGAAGCAGCACTACAAGACAGACGAACAGAAGGAAACTGTCCTGCCTGGCTCACGCACTCACGCTACAAAATAATCCCGCTGCTTCTATTAGCCTGGTGACCCAGCCACAAGCAGCCTGAACGTGACCCAGCCTGAACCACCCTCACCGTGGAACCAAGTCTAGTCAGCCAGCAGGCACCATGCTCCTCTGGCTCCCAGCTCCCATTAGCCACCCCAGATATGCAAATACCAGGTGCCCCCCAACTTAGCTCTCAGGCTGTTGCATGGTATAGTCCCTCCGCCTCAAGAAATGCACAGGCACTGATCGTCATCTTAGGCAATGGCCAGGCTCATCATCAGCTGCAAAAACAGAGTAACAGCATTCACTAGCACGCTGGCCCCATTGCTCACCTTCTCCACAATGCTGACTACTGCTGATGCAACATACGGTTCTGCTCACCTGTTCCTCTCCAAATCCAAGCTCCAACAGTGCAACCAGTATCATCCACACCACCTGGGAAAACAAAGGGATTAAATGATCGTTGCATTCACAACACATCACCCAATGGTGTTTTTTTTTTTTATTGTTGTTTTTTGTGTGTGTGTGTGTGTTTCCTTTATTTATTTATTTTTTAGTCTGCTTTAGCTGAACAGCATGCAGAGTGCAGACAAGAGAACTGGGGTGTTTCTAAAAGCAACAATCCTCATGCTTTTGCTGCAGCTTTGAATATTAAAAGGACAATACGACCCAGCGAGTAACTGGAACTTTCTTACCTGGAATTAGCTCAAACTTTTCTTCACATTGAAAGAAAAATCTAGGAGCAGAACAGATTATACACCAACAAAATTGATTCCATTTCATCCCCAGAAAAAAAATCACATACTCTCATCCCCTCCTGTACCTCAGCCGCTTGCCTATCCCACGTGGCACATGCTTCCACCTGTTCTCTTTACCCACTTATAGCACCTCTAAAAGAGAAACTGGAATTTTACTCTATTGGATGTAGGAAAATAACTGCAGTGACAACCGCACCCCAAAACCAACAGTTACCTCTGCTCATCACGCACCAGAGTCACTGCAGAGGCAGCTCGGGTCAAGACGTCCTGCACTGCGCACTGCGTTTCACCCTGAACAAAGGAAAAACACAGGCAGAAGATAAACATTCAGCTGACAGCAGTAGCACCCATCCCTCAACAACAAAAGGGACCCCATCTTGAGTTTTAACCTTTCAAAACAGCAGGCCACTTGCCTCTGTACCTGCAAATTAGGTCCAAGCTTGCAAGGAGCGGCCAGCATCACCCACGCTCCTGGGAACACAAAAGGACAAAATGACCACTCTTCTTGCGAGCACACACCTGCCACACTGCTCCTCTATCCCACACAGCCTCACCTCGGACCCTCACAGGGAAACACCTGAGCGTCTTCCCTTCGCTTCGGATAAGGGATGACCAGGCTGACAACACTCACCTTCCCTCAGTGTTTCGTGACATGAGGATTTCCCTTTCCTGTCCACGACTGCACAAAGCACCTGTAGAGACAAGAAAAAAAACACACTCTGAGGCACCTCGCAACCAAAGCGTACCTGATGCAATACCTCTCTCTTCCCAGCTCCTGTACTTCAGCTGCTCAACAGCTCTAACTCAGATTCTTCGCTCTCAGCGCCACAGCAAACTCTGCCCGGGCCACAGAATACACGCTACACAAGCTACATTGCTTAGGACACACAAGCTGGAACGTTCCCGCCCAACAATCAGTCGCATCACACAGGAAGGATGCCGCATACTCCTAGAAACCAAACCTACCAGTCCTGAGCAGCTCCCATCCTCCTCCTGTCTACCACGTTCAGCACACTGTTTACCCCTCAGAAAACCAAAAACATAGAACATACACACACACAAACAAAACAAAAAGAACAGAGCTCCACAAATGCCAAAAAGACACGCACACACAGCAACCCCGGCAGGAGTAATCACAGACTTACTCTTTGCAGATGAAAAAGGGGACTCTGATACAACCCTGCTCAGTCTCTTGGTAATGCTGCATCTACGCTGCCAAGCCACATGTAGCATGTAATCAAGCTGGTGTAACTCTCCAGGGGACTAAAACAAGTGGTTTTAAACATGTAGAGTTTAAAAATATAGGTCAAAAACAGGAGAATATGCGGCCAAACCAAAAAAAAGTGAGCCAGCAGCCTCTACTAAATATCCCTCTATTTCAAGCACTTAGAGATCTAGAATTCCAAGCACTTAGAAATCCAGAAATCCATAGACTCCAGCCTGCCTAGAGAACCCGGCAACTGACTGAAGGAAACACAAAGCACTGACCCCAAAGAGCAGCCCAGGCAGAAGGAGCTCTCTGATGCCATGCCTGGGGCTCATATACCTTTTGGCCCCGCCCAGCACCCAAACCAAATCACCTGGGAAATGGGAGGGGCAAAGCACAAGAAAGTAGAAACAGAGCAAGAGAAGTGGCTGTTTTTCTTTTCCTTTCTTTTTTAAAAACAACTTTATCTCAAAAGCATGCAGAGAGCAGCCCAAATATTTGCAGTGATTCTAGAAGCAAAAATCGCCTTTGGCTTTTTCTGCAGGTTTTAATTTTGAATTGACAATATCACCAAGCTAATAACTGAAACTTTTTGAACTGGAATTACTTTAAACAGGCTCATCCCCATCTGTCAACGCAGAGAACCAGCATTCATTACCATGCAAGCCCTAAAACCTACCTCCTGCACAAAGCACACTACAACTAATGCAACATACAGTTGTGCAATACCACTCCGTTCCCAACTCCTTTATCTCACCTGCTCAGTAGCTCCACCTGAGTAATGGGCCCGGGCGGCGCCGCGCCGAAATGGGCCCGGGCGGCGCCGCGCCGAAATGGGCCCGGGCGGCGCCGCGCCGAAATGGGCCCGGGCGGCGCCGCGCCGAAATGGGCCCGGGCGGCGCCGCGCCGAAATGGGCCCGGGCGGCGCCGCGCCGAAATGGGCCCGGGCGGCGCCGCGCCGAAATGGGCCCGGGCGGCGCCGCGCCGAAATGGGCCCGGGCGGCGCCGCGCCGAAATGGGCCCGGGCGGCGCCGCGCCGAAATGGGCCCGGGCGGCGCCGCGCCGAAATGGGCCCGGGCGGCGCCGCGCCGAAATGGGCCCGGGCGGCGCCGCGCCGAAATGGGCCCGGGCGGCGCCGCGCCGAAATGGGCCCGGGCGGCGCCGCGCCGAAATGGGCCCGGGCGGCGCCGCGCCGAAATGGGCCCGGGCGGCGCCGCGCCGAAATGGGCCCGGGCGGCGCCGCGCCGAAATGGGCCCGGGCGGCGCCGCGCCGAAATGGGCCCGGGCGGCGCCGCGCCGAAATGGGCCCGGGCGGCGCCGCGCCGAAATGGGCCCGGGCGGCGCCGCGCCGAAATGGGCCCGGGCGGCGCCGCGCCGAAATGGGCCCGGGCGGCGCCGCGCCGAAATGGGCCCGGGCGGCGCCGCGCCGAAATGGGCCCGGGCGGCGCCGCGCCGAAATGGGCCCGGGCGGCGCCGCGCCGAAATGGGCCCGGGCGGCGCCGCGCCGAAATGGGCCCGGGCGGCGCCGCGCCGAAATGGGCCCGGGCGGCGCCGCGCCGAAATGGGCCCCAACAGACTTATTCTTTAGACATGAAGGAGGTGACCCTGCTCACTCTCTAAGCACTAGTGCACTGATGTGGTCAAGGAACCATGCTCAACTGTTTCCGAAATACAACTACCTAGCCACACCTCATAAACATACTTATGATATGTCAATTCAAGGACATCAAGACTAGAAGGCTGCAAGGTCTAAAGACTCAGACAGCAAAACCACAGGCAAAAGCTCCAGAAATACAATAAACTGTCCCTAAACCTGAAGCAGAACACCCCTTACATGCCCAATGCTGCCATTTTCAGATACACGCTCACACAGGGAGCTTCAATGATACATTTCTCCTAAACCATTCTCCATCCCTTTGCCACCAAGGTTGTGACTTTGATAAGATTTGACATATAGGCAAAGACTCACAAAAAGCCCCGTAATTCTGCAAAAATCATAAGGGACCCAGAACCACAAAACAAACACACAAAGTAACCTCACCATACTATCCATAAAACTGATATAACAACTACTCACCTGAGGAAGAGCTGCATGCAATACAGGCACCTACTACTAGATTGCTTTACAATGACAGATCCTACCAGTTGCCACCTCAAAAAGATAGGAGTACTGGTTTCTACTTGAAAATGCATCAGTCCATAGACTCTGACCCACCTAAAGAACCCTCCACACAACTGAAGGAAAACCAAAGCACTTACCCCAAAGAGCAGCCCAGGCAGAAGGAGCTCTCTCATGGCATACCTGCAACTCAGTTACCATTAGGTCCCACCTGGAACCTGAAGCCAATCACATGGGAAAGTGCAAGGGGAAAGCACACAAAAAAGCAGAAAGAGGAGGAGCAGCAGCTGTGGTTTTATTAACTTCTTTATATGGCTTAGCTCAACAGCATGAAGAGTGCAGGCTAGAGAACTGGGGTGTTTCTAGAAACAAAAATCCCCATGCTTTTGCTGCAGCTTTCAATATTGAAAGGACAATACAAACAAGCAAGTAACTTTTTTTTCCACCTGGAATTAACTCAATCTTTCATTTACAAAGAAAAATCTAGGAGCAGAACAGATTACATGCCAAAAGAAGAATTCAATTCCGTTCCACTCACAGGAGAAATCACTTACTTCAGTAGGCTATCTGAGAACCAAAAGGTTATGCTGATGGGTCAAAACACACTACAGGACACTGGGGCCAGGCCCTCCGCTGCACCCACTTAAAACCCATCCCTACACTCACCAAGGTGCAACCCCAAACCTAACACAGACGCAGCATTTCAGATTCAACACAGGTTTTGGGAACTGCTGGAAAGCAAGCTCCATACTCAGCGAGGCATGCCCAGGTTACACAGCACAGGACAGGGCTTCTGGCAACTCTTTGCCTACCAAAGAAGACAGCAATCAGCACCTGCTTTGTTCCAATTCTAAAGACTAACATCACAGCCCACATTGCCTGGGACACCTGATAAACAGAAGAGAAAGCAGCCATACCCTTTTCAAGCCATCCCTGCACGTGTCACTCCTCGATGATCTGCAACCTCTTCTCAAATCCTCTACCACTTCTGTGGAGAGCCTGCCATGGCACCTGCAAAGCAAGACCCTTCGCAGTCACCTTGTGCTACTTGGCAGTTCTGCTCCAATCCAGCTCACAAACAGCCCGCCCTTCTCGTGCTGCTCTTCAGAGTGCAGCTTAGCCCCTCTGAGCCTGTGCGACACACCTGTGAAACAAAAAGAACAGCATATGCTGAGGCAGCATCCAAAGACACAGCACAGCTAGGACAGTTACTCTCATCTGCTCCCTTACCTCGGCCCCCTCACCTGCCCTCGAGGCAGATGCTTCCATCTGCTCTCAAGCCAGCTACAACACACCTCTGAAATATAAACAGGATTTTTACTGTATTTTGTGTAGTTAACTAACTGCAGTGACAACCGCACCACTAAAGTAACTGCTAGATCTGCTCATTGCTCACCTTGCTAAAAGAAGCTGTGGTCAAGTCCCGTGTTGTACACTGTGTTTCAGCTTAAGCAAATGAAAACAGTCACAAGATAATCATTCAGCTGCCAGCATTAGCACCCATCCCTCAACAACAGAAGGGACCCCATTTACAAATTATCGTTTCAAAACAGCAGCCCCCTTGCCTCAGCACCTCAGAAGTAGATCTAGCCAGTCACCGAGCTGCCTACCGAGTGCTGGACAGTTCCAGAAGGAGCTCTTTCCTGTGAGCAGTTCCTACTAAAGGTACACACTCTACTGGGGACAGGAGAGAAATAAAAATAAAACTTTCAAAACCCCTTATCTGTAAGCTTTCAAGATTTGACAGTGCACCGTTCAAGCATTATGCGAGCATCTGCTCGCAAGCAGATCAACTCTGCCAAATCCACATCTCCCAACCTCCAGAGATGACTGTGCCAGCTGCCCTTCGGTATGCGCCCAGAGGCTGACCGGATGTCTTTGCCAAAACAGTCCAGACAATGTATTCGTACACCCATGCACCGCCACGTTAGCTGTCATCACTAACTGCCAGGCAGGACAGCTCCAGACCAAACACATACACACACAGGCACGCCACAAACATTACAAACAAAACACACAACATGGCGCAAGTAAAAGCGACCCCCAGAGGGAAGCCCTATGGCAACAGCAAGTCAGAATAGGTGCTCTGCAGCAGACCCAAGCAGAGACTCAAATGTCACGACACGTGACTGGAAGCAACTGCCAGAACTGTGATGATGGAGGCCTAAAAAGCCTGCCTTCAAGACAAGAGACCAGAAGGATGGGGAGAGAAAACCCCATAAGAAGATGCTTAGGTAATCAATTCCCAAGCAAGAGCTCCTGATGCAGCCCAGATGACTTCCACAAGAATGAGGATGGAAACAGACGCGATCTCAAACCGAATACGATGCACGAGACCTGAAACAGATCTGCACTTCAAGCAGCGACTGCAAGACAAGAAGTGCTCAGATCAGAGTCATGATGACAAAACAAGCACTGAGGCCCTTCAGCACCGCTACCAAGTCGCCTGTCTGGTCAGTCCAGTGTAAAAAGCTAGAAGGATATCAAGACCTGAGAAGCACAGAACAGACATTGCAGAAGCAACACTACAGGACAGACGAACAGAAGGAAACTGTCCTGCCTGGCGCACCCACTCATGCTACAAAATAATCCCACTGCTTCTATTAGCCTGGTGACCCAGCCTGAACCACCCTCACCGTGGCACCAAGTCTAGTCAGCCAGCAGGCACCATGCTCCTCTGGCTCCCAGCTCCCATTAGCCACCCCAGATACGCAAATACCAGGTGACCCCCAACTTAGCTCTCAGGTTGCTGCATGGTAAATTCCCTCCGCCTCAAGAAATGCACAGGCACTGATTGTCATCTTAGTCAATTGCCAGGCTCATCATCATCTGCAAAAACAAACAGACTACCAGCATTCACTAGTATGCCAGCCATGATGCCCACCTTCTCCACAATGCTGACTACTGCTGATGCAACATACGGATCTGCTCACCTGTTCCTCTCCAAATCCAAGCTCCAACAGTGCAACCAGTATCATCCACACCACCTGGGAAAACAAAGGGATTAAATGATCGTTACGTTCAAAACACATCACCCAATGGTGTTTTTTTTTTTGTTATTATTGTTTTTTGTGCGTGTGTGTGTTTCCTGTATTTATTTTTTTTAGTCTGCTTTAGCTGAACAGCATGCAGAGTGCAGACAAGAGAACTGGGGTGTTTCTAAAAGCAACAATCCTCATGCTTTTGCTGCAGCTTTGAATATTAAAAGGACAATACGACCCAGCGAGTAACTGGAACTTTCTTACCTGGAATTAGCTCAAACTTTTCTTCACATTGAAAGAAAAATCTAGGAGCAGAACAGATTATACACCAACAAAATTGATTCCATTTCATCCCCAGAAAAAAAAATCACATACTCTCATCCCCTCCTATACCTCAGCCACTTGCCTGCCCCACGTGGCAGATGCTTCCATCTGTTCTCTTTACCCACTTATAGCACCTTTAGAAGGCAAACTGGAATTTTACTCTATTGGATGTAGGAAAATAACTGCAGTGACAACCGCACCCCAAAACCAACAGTTACCTCTGCTCATCACGCACCAGAGTCACTGCAGAGGCAGCTCGGGTCAAGACGTCCTGCACTGCGCACTGCGTTTCACCCTGAACAAAGGAAAAACACAGGCAGAAGATAAACATTCAGCTGACAGCAGTAGCACCCATCCCTCAACAACAAAAGGGACCCCATCTTTAGTTTTATCCTTTCAAAACAGCAGGCCACTTGCCTCTGTACCTGCAAATTAGGTCCAAGCTTGAAAGGAGCGGCCAGCATCACCCACGCCACCTGGGAACACAAAAGGACACAACGACCACTGTGCTTGCAAGCACCCACCTGCCACACTGCTCCTCTATCCCAAACAGCCTCACCTCGGACCCTCACAGGGAAACACCTGAGTGTCTTCCCTTCGCTTCAGATAAGGGATGACCAGGCTGACAACACAAACCTTCCCTCAGAGCTTCGTGACACGAGGATTTCCCTTCCCTGTCCACAACTGCACAAAGCACCTGTAGAGACAAGAGAAACACACACTCTGAGGCACCTCACAGCCACAGCGTACCTACTGCAATAATACCTCTCTCTTCCCAGCTCCGGTACTTCAGCTGCTCAACAGCTCTGAGATTCTTCGTTCACAGCACCACTGCAAACTCTGCCCAGGACACACAACACACGCTACACAAGCTACGTTGCTTAAGACACACGAGCTGGAAAGTTCCAGCCCAACAATTAGTCACGTCGCAGAGGAAGGATGCCGCATACTCCTAGAAACCAAACCTACCAGTCCTGAGCAGCTCCCCACCTCCTCATTCTAACCACACTCAGCACACACACTATTTGACCCTCACAAAAAAAAAAAAAAAAAAAAGAAGAACATGCATACACACAAAGAAAAACAAAAAAGAAAACTGAGCTCCACAAGATCCAAAAAGACATGCACACACACAAGCCTCGGCAGGGGTAATCACAGACTTACCCTTTGCAGAGGAAAGAGGTGACTCTGATACAACCCTGCTCAGTCTCTTGGTAATGCTGCATCTACACTGCCAAGCCACACGTAGCATGCAGTCAAGCTGGTTTTAGTCCTCTGGTGAGTTACACCAGTGATTTTATATATCTAGAGATTAAAATATAGCTTAAAAAACAGAAGAGTATCCCACCATCCCAAAAACAGTGAGCCAGCAGCCCCTACTAAACATCCTTCTACTAAGTGAATTCCAAGCACTTAAAACCCAGAAATCCATAGACTCCAGCCTGCCTAAACAACCCTGCAACGGACAGAAGGAAAAAGAAAGCACTGACCCCAAAGAGCAGCCCAGGCAGAATGAGCTCCCTGATGGCATGCCTGGGGCTCATATAGCATTTAGCCCCGCCCAGCACCCAAACCCAATCACCTGGGAAAGGGGAGGTGTTGGGAATTGGCATAATTGTTCGATCTAAGCTTGCTTTAAGCAACCAGGGGTAGGCCTTAGAAATCTCAGGGCCTGCTGTAGCTGAGCAAACCAAGCTGCCAGAGTAACTGTGAGAAGCTCCCGCTGCAATGACTCCCACATCACCCAATTAAGGAACTCAGATAATATTGTTATCAGCAGCTGGCCTCAAGGACTAGGTCTACGTGGCCGTTAAGCACAAAGGGGGTTGTTTTCCTAACTTCTAATCAAAAGGGGGGTTCTTTTCTTGCAGGTGGTGTTATTTTCTTAACGGTTTGTCTGAGTGCTTTTGACCAATAATCTTGTGTGAAACACTGTCCACCCCTGTAAAATTCACTATAAAAGCTGGGCTATTCGGGCAATAAAATGGTGAAGCATGATCTGACTCTGCTGGTGTAATACACAATAAATGTTTGTTCATTGTCTTTTGTATTATAAAAACAAGGAGTTCTGTTTGAGGAACGGGAGTTGTGAAAACTCCCTGCTGAAGTAAGGAGCTGTATAATGCTTGGCTAGACACTATGAAAATTCTTTTGCTTAATGTAACAAAATAGAGAACCCCCTCCCCTTCTCTCCTTCTGCATCTCAGTAGCCTCTTTTGTTAAAAAACCACTGCTGCAAAGTTCATGTAACCATCTCCTGATAAGTTGTTAAACTAGTGTATCAACATCTTGCCTTCCTGTCTCACGCTGGGCCAACATGACCAAATAAAGAAAAAAGTTGAACCACAACGCTGAGAAAGACTACGGCCTTCATCTTCACGACCACCAGAGGGACAGAGACGACCCCCTAGCAACAGTGCGCGCAGTCGCAGAATACACCAGGATGTGCTGCGTAATCCTGAAATCACCAAGATATAAAAAGGGACCCTGGCGGGGGTGAGGTGCGCGCCGTTGGTGGAGCCGAGACTCCCCGGCCGCCCAGCGCTGTTTTGCTTGCTGTTGCTTACTCAATAAATTCCTTTCTATTATTAATGCAATGCTCTCTGAAAATTAATTAAGGGGGCAACTTATAACAAATTTGGTGCCGTGACTCGGATGAAGGCAATCTGATTGAAAGACCTTCGGAGGGGGCGCCTCGCTGATTTCAGCGGCCTTCGCTAGGACTGCTTTCATTCAAATCCTTCACCGACGAACCCTAAATTCGGCAGCAAGCAAATAAAGCCGGCAACCCCTAGTAATCTTTGTGCATGAAGACCGAACGAAGACTCAGGAGTGAGTAAGTATAGGCCAGTGATCCGTTCGGTTGGGGTTGGGTATCCTGGAGCGTGTCGCTGTGAGACGTCCAATTGCGGACGAAGCGAGTGTGGACCCCTCAGTAGTGCGGTTCCCACATCCCGCGAGGGACTGGGCCACGAAAAGGGGGAAGCGATTCGTGCGTGTGTGTGTGAAGGCGCTCCGGAAGATGGGACAGAAGAAGAGTAAGCCTTCTGGTCCCATGGGTGGGGTAACGTCTGATGTTAGGTTACCCCGGGATTAATGATTAAAAATTGGCAGGATTCCCCTTTTAGGCGGGGAAGGAATAAAGTAAAAATGATACATTATTGTGTTGAAGTTTGGGGTGGTAAACAGATTTGAGGAGACCACCTTTACTGGCCTGTATTTGGGTCCTTTGAAGATTGGGTTTGCCAGGCCCTAAATATTTATGTAAACTCAAAAGAACCTTTTAGTTTGGAAGAAAGTGAATATGCACATTTGTGGATCAGCTCGGAAACTCGAGCCAATTTATATCCTCTAAAAGAAAAAGGAGGGGATGGGAGGCACAAGAAAAACCGAGAATTAGAGATCCCAGCCCCACTGCCTCCCTATATTCCACCACCCCCACCTGCAGCCCCTCCGACTCCCGGGCTTCTTAATCTGCAACCCCAGGGGGATGCCAATAACAACTCTGATTCTAGCACTCAGGGACCAGTGACTAGGAATATATGGCAGTCCCCATTAACTCCAGGGACGTCTGAGATTTTAAGAAAGAGACAGGAGGAGGGTAAGCGAGCTTTAATGGCAACTGGCATAATGTTTGCAGCTGCTGAGGAATAATTCTAACTGGAATAATAACTGCACATTGTATATTGTATATATAAAAGCCCGGGCATTTTTGTTAAAGTGTTCTTTTATACATATGTTAATATGTTAATATGTAAATATAACTGCCATTGAGGTGTATGTCTAAGGGAACAAAATTTGCCCAGGCATATTATCGGCTCATCAGGTTTAAATGTCCCCAGTGTAATTGTCTACAGGCAGTTAATTTACAGTGGTTTGATTTTACTTGTGTATCTGTATATTGTGGATTTTGGAGGGATTGGGATTGACTAGTAAAGAGCTTCTAGGAAAACGGTGGAATATTAACCACTGTAGATTACAATAGGAAAAGTTCAAAGCAAAGAAATCCCAAGGAAAAGCCTCCTAGGATGTATACTAACACATTGGAGGGATATAGTGGGGTGAGAGGGTACAGAAAGTAAAAGAACTCTTATCAAATATTGTAATCAGTGGTGGCCACTTTATAAACTAGAGGATGGAGCGGAGTGGCCCCTAAATGGAACTACTAATTATAACACCATATTACAGTCAATGTTTTTGTGGAAAGAAGGAAAACAGGATGAAATGTTGTATATTGATGTTGTTTCAGCATCTTGGAGGGAAAAGGTATGGAATTAAGTTGGCCCCTGACTGAGCCTTTGATGTCGGCATTAGAAAAGTAAAGGCTAGAGAAAGATAAAGGAAGTGTTAAAAGGTTTGTTGAAAGTGTTAAAGGTATTCGAAGTTGAATGAGCAGGGAAAGGTGATGTAGGCATTATCTAAGTAACAGTCTAGAAGTTTTGGTATATTTGCATATTTGCTGTGGTGTTTGTTCAGTTTCCCAAGCATCGGGGAGGGGGGAACAGCCTGCTCCACCAGGGGCCTCTCCAGCGGCTGCAGGGGGGCTTCGGCTCCAGCACCTGGAGCGCCTCCTCCCCCTCCTTCTGCACTGACTTTGGTGTCTGCGAGGGGGTTTCTCGCTCTCCTAGCCGCTGTTGAGCAGCAGGTTTTTGTTTGTTTCTTTGTTTGTTTGTTTGTTTTCGTGGATGTGCTCTCACAGAGGCACGGACTGTGTTGCTATGGCTTGGCTCTGGGCAGCAGTGGGCCCCTTTAGGGCCAGATGAAATTGTCCCTTATCTACCACGGGGAGGTTTCTGTTTTTGTTTTGTTTTGTTTTTCACGGGGGCTGCCACTGCAGTTTCCCACCCCCACACCACTCACACACCCCCCGAACCTTGCCATCAAACCCAATACACTGGGGCAGCTAAGTCATTACTGACTTGTAAAGTATCAGGGATTAAATTAACTAATGAAACCCTAAATGTGATGGGGGTAGAAGGGACTGGGATAATAGTGCCACTTTTGGGGGATACCAAGCTGAGACTAGGGGATAAAATGATCACGGGGCAATTATTGTATGTACCCAAGGCAGAGACTAACTTGTTGGAAAGGGATTTGATGACTAAATTGGGCATTCAACTAGTAAATTGTTAGACTGGAATAACAGTGTTATTAATGGAGTGCTCTCTGGCCCTGAGAGCAAACGTACATGTATATTCACCTCTGACTGGAAAGACCCTGAAATGGGGGCGGAAGCAACAATATAGGTGGACAATTTTACCTCAGGGGTTTACAGGGCCACCTATCTATTTGGGTAAATTCTAAAAAAGATTTTGGGGCAATTACAACCTCCCAAGGAGGTATTATTGTTACAAATATGTGGATCATTTTAAGGAAAATCGATACTCCCTGATGAGAGAGAAATGCTGAATAAAGTGATAATGAGGCAAATATTAACTGTTTTACATCAGAAGAATCATTGGGAGGTGCAAGCAATGTGTGATGTTGTTCTAAGAAAGCATGTCTGTGTAGGAATATATACTTTAGGGAAGCACACATGCAGAGGATGTACTATATGTCAAAGGGTAAATAAAAAGGTCTTCTGTAACCTATCAAGAGGGGGACGGGAGCCAGGGCTTTGACCTTTCCAAAGTATACCGGTAGACTTTACTGAGTTACTTGTTTGTCCTAATTGACCACGTGACTGAATGGGTGTAAAGTTTTACTGCAAGGATTAAAGCAGGACTTAGAGACTGAGTGGGATTTTCACAGCCCCTGGCACCCCTCCTCTTCTGGAAAGGTAGAGCGAATGAATGGTGAAATTAAGAAACGACTAACAAAACTTGTGCTGGAAACTAAGGCTTTTTGGGTAAAATGCTTACCCCTTGCACTGTTAAACATATGGATGCAGCCCAGAACTGATGTAGGAATTTCTCCTTTTGAAATGCTATATGGTATGCCCTATGACTCGGAATTGCCACTTGATCACCCTCAATTCTAATTAAGACTTGGAAAGAGACTTTTTTTAACACCACTATGGGGAAGGCCCCTCTGTTGTTTTGCTTACCACAGAAACGGCTATTCGAACTGCGCAGAAAGGATGGATGCATGCCAGCCGTGTGAAAGGACCAGTCCGGGAAGGTAAATGGGAGGCAGCTCCAGGCCCTGACGACTTGAAGCTGACACTAAGACGGACTCGATAAGTATTGTATATTATCTGTGTATCGTGGGAAGGGGAGGAGGCCCTGTTTCAAAGGCTCCCTAGTAGGTTCCCCTGAAGAACACTGCTGCTGCCAAGAAGAACCAATACCTTGTAGTTCGCTGCAACCAAACTGACAAGCGAGGCAGAGAAGTGAAAACGGTGGGGGACGGAGGGGCCGACAATTTAGATGGGCTCCGACCACCTCCTACGATACATGGGAGTCAGTATCATCGTTTTGATCAGCTATGGGTCTGCGCATCCCCACCAGCCTTTTAAATGGAGCTTAATCAGATGGGAGGATCAATTCATCATCCAGCAAACAACGACAGCGGGTGCTCCCAGTTTCCGCATCACATTATGTGACCTGGTGTCAGTGCAGCCATGCTTTAACCAATCAGGATTTTATTTCTGCCCAAGTTCTAACCCAGGAAAGGGGTACTGTAATTACCCGAACGTGTATTATTGTGCATACTGGGGGTGTGAAACCATTGCTACGGACTGGACACTCGGGGCTGGTCGGAATAAATTCTTACAAGTGGGATATGGGCCGCAAGGTTGTAACTGACAAGTGGATCCCCGTTACAGGTGGCAAGGGCATGGTATAGGGTATACAGGAACCTTCCACGGAAATGAAGAAATTTGCAAGGTTCTATATATAAATATAACAAACTTGGACGATACTAGCTGGGTACTAGGAAAAATGTCAGATTTTACGAACACGGAACAGATAGGGGAGGACTCATACTAATAAAAAGAAGGATGCTGATAGGCTCAGGCAGTAGGACCAAATGAGGTATTGTCAGAAAATGTCCAGGGAATCCAGCCTGTGGAAAATACTACAGTGCCAACCCTCGGCAGCCCTACAAGCTCAGGTAAAGCTGAGAATGATAACATAGTTGAGAATAACATATGGGGGGGTCATGAATGCCAGCTACCAATTATTAAACAAAACAAGCCCAAATGTAACAAAACACTGTTGATTATGCTTTAGTATAAGGCCTTCATATTATGATGCTATTGGGGATCCTGGGGAGCCCACCCGCACAAAGAACAGCCCTCTACATTGCAGTTGGGGAAAAGACATAAGGGTAACACTAACACAAGTCACTGGAGGTGGTAGGTGTGTGGGCACGGTTCCTAGTGGGAAGTGTCACCTATGTAATACCATGGAGAATGGAAAACAATCAACCGAGTGGCTAATCCCAGCCAACAACGCTAGGTGGGTTTGTTCGTGAGTGGGCGTAACTCTTTGTCTATCACTAAAACTCTTTAATGCATCTCGTGATTTTTGTATACAGGTGATAATTATACCAAGGATTCTATACCACCCTGAGGATTGTATGTATACCCAGCACACAGTGGCAAGTTATCATCTGGAAAGACGGGAACCATTCACGGCTCTAACTTTGGCCACCCTAATAATCCTGGGAGGAGCTGGAGTGGGGACCAGAATAGCCTCATTGGTTAAACAAAATCAAGAATTTACTTCCTTACGCATTGCTGTGGACGAGGACCTGACCCAAATTGAACAATCCATCTCGGCCCTGGAAAATCTATCAGGTCACTTTCAGAGGTAGTGTTACAAAATCGTAGGGGATTAGATTTGGTATTTTTCAACAGGACGGGCTGTTTGCAGCCCTGAAAGAGGAATGCTGTGTATGCTGATCACACTGGAGTGGTAAGAGATACAATGGCAAGACCCAGGGAAGGGTTGGAAAAAAGGAAACGGGAGAATGAAGCCCAACAGAGCTGGTACGAATCTTGGTTTAATTATTCACCTTGGCTTACTACTTTATTATCAACAATAGCAGGACCTTTGTTGTTATTAATAATAGCACTAACTTTTGGACCATGTATTTTTAATAAATTGAATGCGATTGTAAAGGGATGTTTAGAAGCGGCACATCTAATGCTCATACATGCCAAATACGAGCCAATAAGTACCAACAAAGGAATCAAGGAAACATTAGTTCTTAGTAGCCAGGTATTGCAGAGATTCAATGAACAAAATGAGTAACTAAAAGAAAAAGGAGGGATTGTAATACACAATAAATGTTTGTTCATTGTCTTTTGTATTATAAAAACAAGGAGTTCTGTTTGAGGAACGGGAGTTGTGAAAACTCCCTGCCGAAGTAAGGAGCTGTATAATGCTTGGCTAGACACTATGAAAATTCTTTTGCTTAATGTAACAAAATAGAGAACCCCCTCCCCTTCTCTCCTTCTGCATCTCAGTAGCCTCTTTTGTTAAAAAACCACTGCTGCAAAGTTCATGTAACCATCTCCTGATAAGTTGTTAAACTAGTGTATCAACATCTTGCCTTCCTGTCTCACGCTGGGCCAACATGACCAAATAAAGAAAGAAGTTGAACCACAACGCTGAGAAAGACTACGGCCTTCATCTTCACGACCACCAGAGGGACAGAGACGACCCCCTAGCAACAGTGCGCGCAGTCGCAGAATACACCAGGATGTGCTGCGTAATCCTGAAATCACCAAGATATAAAAAGGGACCCTGGCGGGGGTGAGGTGCGCGCCGTTGGTGGAGCCGAGACTCCCCGGCCGCCCAGCGCTGTTTTGCTTGCTGTTGCTTACTCAATAAATTCCTTTCTATTATTAATGCAATGCTCTCTGAAAATTAATTAAGGGGGCAACTTATAACACTGGTGTCTGTCGTGCTTTCGTCCGTGCTTCGCAACAGGGAGGGGCAAAGCACATAAAAGTAGGAAGAGAGCAAAAGAAGCAGCTGTGTTTTTTTTTTCCTTTGTTTTTTAAAATCTGTTTTATCTCAAAAACATTCAGAGAGCAGACAAGAGACCTGTGGTGTTTCTAGAAGCAAAAATCCCCTTTTGCTTTTGCTGCAGCTTTTAATGTTGAACTGATAACGTTACCAAGCAAGTAACTGAAACTTCTTCGACTGGAATTAGTTTAAACACGCTCACTGTCATCTGCAAACACAGAGAACCAGCATTCACTAGCCCTAACCCCTAACCCTAACCCCAACCCTCACCCTAAACTCTAACCCTAGCCCCAGCCCTAGTCCCTAACCCCAACCCTAGTTCCCGAGAACTTCATTTCCCGGTATGCTCTGGGCACTCAACATGGCCTCCCGGAAGTCCGGAGTCCCAGAACTTCATTTCCCGGTATGCTCTGGGCACCCAACATGGCCTCCCGGAAGTACGGAGTCCCAGAACTTCATTTCCCAGTATGCTGCGGGCACCCAACATGGCCTCCCGGAAGTACGGAGTCCCAGAACTACATTTCCCGGCATGCTCTGGGCGCCCAACATGGCCTCCCGGAAGTTTGGAGTCCCAGAACTACATTTTCCGGCATGCTCTGGGCACCCAACATGGCCTCCCGGAAGTCCAGAGTCCCAGAACTACATCTCCCGGCATGCTCTGGGCAGTCAACGTGGCCTACCGGAAGCCTGGTGCCGGAAAACTACACCTACCAGAATTCCCTGGACAGCCAGCACGGCCAATCAGAGGCTGAGTTTTCGAGAACTACATTTAACAGCACTCACTGTAACTCTAGCCCTTCCCGCCCTTACACAAAAAAGCCTCAAGCCCTAACCCTAAAAATCCTCGAAACCCCTACAGACCTAACCCAAACTATTTACCACACTAAACCCCTGAAGTCCTATGCCTAAAACCCCTAACCCAATAAATTAAGACGCTCAAATCCCAAACCCGCAAAATTAAGATGCTCAAATCCCAAACCCAAAAAAATAGGACGCTCAAATCCCAAACCCCCTTCCAAAAAAGAAAAAGAAAAATCAAGAAAAAAAAATCAAACAAAACAAAAACAACAAAAGGGGTAGATCTGGTGGCATCTGCCCTGTAACCCTGCAAAAATCACGAGGGACCTAGAACAACAAAGCAAACACACAAAATAACATTGACATCCTATCCATAAATGTGCTCTAACAATTAATCACCTCCAAAGAGCTTCAAGCAATAAATGCACATACTACTAGATCGGTTTCCTCTAAAAGATCGTACCAGACCCTGACCCACCAAAAGAACTCTGCATGTAGCTAACAGAAGCATAAACAAAGCACTGACCCCAAAGAGCAGCCGGTGCAGAAGGAGCTCTCTGATGCCATGCCTGGGGCTCCTATACCATTTGGCCCCACCCAGCACCCAAACCCAATCACCTGGGAAAGAGGAGGGGGCAAACCACAAGAAAGAGAGCAGGAGCAGCAGCAGCTGTGTTCTTTTATTTATTTATTTATTTGTTTTTTTGTGCCTATCCCTAGAATACAGCATGCAGAGTGCAGACAAAAGAACTGGGGTGTTTCTAGAAGCAAAATATACCATATTTATGCCTCAGCTTTAAACATAGAAAGGACAATACAACCAAGAAAGTAAATGAAATATTTTCCACGGGAATTAGCTCAAACTTCTCATTTACATATGAAGAAAAATCTAGGAGCATAGGAAATTACACATCAAAAAAAAAGACGTAATAAGCAACGCGCATGCGTGGCGCCCGGCTGCCTGCAGTACCCCATAGTGGCCAGCAGGTGGCGGCAGAGGGCGCCCACGGAGGACACCGCGCATGCGCAGCCCCCGGCTGCCTACAGTACCGCTTTCCCACCAGCAGATGGCGGCAGAGGGCGCTCGCGGGCGCCACCGCGCATGCGGGGACCCAGTCCGCGTGCAGTACCCGATTCCGACCAGCAGGTGGCGGCAGAGGGCGCCCGCGGGCGCCACCGCGCATGCGCGGACCCCGGCCGACTGCAGTACTCGTTTTCCACCAGCAGGTGGCGGCAGATGGCGCCCGCGGGCACCACCGCGCATGCACGGACCCCGGCCGCCTGCAGTACTCGTTTTCCACCAGCAGGTGGCGGCAGAGGTCGCCCGCGGGCACCACCGCGCATGCGCGGACCTCGGCTGCCTGCAGCACTCGTTTTCCACCAGCAGGTGGCGGCAGAGGGCGCCCGCGGGCACCACCGCGCATGCGCGGCGCCCGGCTGCCTGCAGTACGCGATTGCCACCGGCAGGTGGCGGTAGAGGGCGCTCGCGGGCGTCACCGCGCATGCGCGGACCCCGTCCGCCTGCAGTACCCGACTCCGACCAGCAGGTGGTGGCAGAAGGCGCCGGCGGGCGCAACCGTGCATGCGCGGACTGCGGCCGCCTGCAGTACTCGTTTTCCACCAGCAGGTGGCGGCAGAGGGCACCCGCGGGCACAACCGCGCATGCGCATTTAAGGTCCGCTTGCAGTACTCGATTGCCATCAGCAGGTGGCGGCAGAGGGCGCCCGCGGGCACCACCGCGCATGTGCGTACCCCGGCCGCCTGCAGTACTCGATTGCCACCAGCAGGTGGCGGCAGAGGGCGCCCGCGGGCGTCACCGCGCATGCGCGCCCCCCGTCCGCCTGCAGTACCCGATTCCGATCAGCAGGTGGCGGCAGAGGGCGCCGGCGGGCGCCACCGCGCATGCGCGGTCCCCGGCCGCCTGCAGTACTCGTTTTCCACCAGCAGGTGGCGGCAGAGGTCGCCCGCGGGCGTCACCGCGCATGCGCGTTTAAGGTCCGCCTGCAGTACCCGATTCCGACCAGCAGGTGGCGGCAGAGGGCGCCCGCGGGCACCACCGCGCATGCGCGGACCCCGGCCGACTGCAGTACTCGATTGCCACCAGCAGGTGGCGGCAGAGGGCGCCCGCGGGCGTCACCGCGCACGCGCGCCCCCCGTCCGCCTGCAGTACCCGATTCCGATCAGCAGGTGGCGGCAGAGGGCGCCCGCGGGCACAACCGCGCATGCGCGGTCCCCGGCCGCCTGCAGTACTCGTTTTCCACCAGCAGGCGGCGGCAGAGGGCGCCCGCGGTCGTCACCGCGCATGCGCGTCCTCCGGCCGCCTGCAGTACTCGATTGCCACCAGCAGGTGGCGGCAGAGGGCGCCCGCGTGCTTCACCGCGCATGCGCGCCCCCCGTCCGCCTGCAGTACCCGATTCCGATCAGCAGGTGGCGGCAGAGGGCGCCCGCGGGCGCCACCTGTCGGTGGAAAAGAGAACGCCCGCTCTCAAAGAGAGCGCAGTAGTCGTTTTTTACCAGCAGGTGGCGGCAGAGAGCGCCCGTGAGCGCCACCGCGCATGCGCGTCCTCCGGCCGCCTGTAGTACTCTTTTCCCACCAGCAGGTGGCGCCAGAGGGCGCCCGCGGGCGCCACCGCGCATGCGCGGACCCCGGCCGCCTGCAGTACTCGTTTTACACCAGCAGATGGCGGCAGAGGGCACCCGCGGGCGCCACCTCCCATGCGCGGCCGCCTTCCGCCTGTAGTACCCCTTTCCCACCACCAGGTGGCGGCGGAGGGCGCCGTCTGCTGCCATCGCGCATGCGTGGAGTTCGACCGCCTGCAGTATTTACTTCCCACCAGCAGGTGGCGTTCAACCCTGCCGTTAAATACCTGCAGTATGGGATGAGAACGCAAGAAACCCTTACTGTGGATTATTTCAGTGGATGCAGCATTCCAAGTTTATGTATGCTACCAAGAACTGGTCTTGAATCGGGTCCTCCGTAGATAGGAATCCTTGAGTTCTTTATTTGCCTGGATTTTCCAAATTGAGCGTGGACCAAATTGAGTTCAGCCCCTCCTTGTGCCACAGAACTTGAAAAAAATGTCCAAATTGTCTGTAACAGGTGTATTTTCTATGAAAGTATTAATACACTACCTCCCCTTGTCCCTCTTCCTGGGTATTGTACAATAATATTTTCACTGGTCATGATTAATGGCATTTTTAGGAGTTTTACTATTACTGGCCAATTATCTTTGATTTTAGAAAAATAAAAAACACACACCGTGCACCATGTCACCAGGTGATTCCATTTAATAGTCTCTGCATTACCAATATTTGAAAAGAAAATTCACTAGGGGAAGTTCAGAAGTCTGCAGCTATTACCAATAAAGACGGTGTAAGTAAACTTCTCAATATTGCTTTTGGTGTTTCATGAGAAAAAAACATTGCGGCTATGGTTTCTCATCTGTAAGGTTTTGGGGGGTAGACAGAAAAGCAATCCAAAATTCTTAGCATGTTGCCTGAGAATCACGGTTTACAGTTACTCGATGTCTTCCGGTCTCACAGGATGCGGAAGAGGTATAATAGATTTCTTCTCCGTATCTCTGGAAAGTGCTTTTCTCATATCTGTAGCAAGAGGAACAAGATGTTGTTGTAACAAGAGTTGTTGCACAAAGCCATACTAAGCGAATTCCCTATTACAGTTAGATTGAAAGTTACCACTTTCAATCAAGCTGATTTTGGCAGCAATGTTAACAATTCAAATCATTAGTGCGGCACAAAATTCAGCTGAATGTCAAGAAAATGGCAGGCTAAAAGGGTAAACATGACTTAAGTCATCTGCAACAACTGTAGTTGTCTGTCCACAGCCTTTGTATTTCGTATGTTACTTGAATCTGAAACGATGAATGGATGAACAGAAAAGATACACAGCAAGCCCAAAGAAGCTTTCGTGGAGGACACTTACAGGAAAAAATACCTTGCAATAACAAGCACCTAGTACTCCTGTTTTTTTAACACAGTACTTGAAATTTCCATGGCCTTTATCCTTTAAATTGAAAAGGCCACCCAATTCTCTGTCACTGTGGACAATTAGCCTCTGTAAGATTTTAATTGGCTGAGAAAAACAATTCCTCAAGTCCGTATAATCAAGGGACAACAAAACAAATGCGGGGGGGGGGGGGGGGAGGGACCGTCACAGAAAAGGAGGGAAGAGAAAGGAAGAAGAAGGAAAGCACAGCCATTCCTCTTCCCAGTGGCATCAGGAAGAAGTCCAGGCACCTGCCAGGAGCATTCTTTCCATTAGATAAGTAACCAAACGTTATTTATCCTTACTCACAGAATAACATGTCTTTGTACTTGATAGCTTACTCATCTGGTATTTTATTTTACCATGGATACAATGCAACGTGCAAACCACAAGGTTGAGTTTTTTAACAGATATTAATCCTCAGCAGGAAAAGCTATCTAAAGGAAGAAGTAAAATCCCATTAAACAACCACCACCTTAACTTTTTCCCTATAAACAAAACACAGGGACAACCCTGGGACACACAAGAGGACCTTTCCATTCAACGTGGGGTAGAACAAGTACTTACCATAAGCATCCTCATCAGGCTCTCCATTGCTAGCAGAATAGTACTCTAACACTGTCCGGTACACACTGTAGCCCAGTTGCTTATACATGTTTACCGCAACCTGATTTGATACTCTCACAAAGAGATCAACGAAAAATCCGCCCTTTCTTTTAAAAAATAAACAAAACACAGTAAGAACAAGCAGGTGAATATATTTCCAATTAAAAACCCACAACATGTAACCAAGAACAGGTCTGATGAGGCAATACACTAATCAGGTATGTTTCACGCTGTTATAACAGATGCACTCCTTTTACCATGGGACAAGCCCAGTATTGGCCTAAGTTATTTTTTTTGGTCACATGAACAATCTTCTACACCATCCAGTGCACTCAGAATTATTAACAAAAAGAACAGGGCCAGCCAAATACCCACAGAAGCCTCATTTTCATATATATATGTATATATATGTATATATATATACATTTTCATATGTATATATATATATGATTATTTTAATTATAATCCGTACTTTAGATGCATTTACATTGCACTAGCTTAGGGACTGCCCCCTTCAAAATGAACAGGGGAAGAAAAATCAGTCTCACAATTCAGTTGCCTAACAGCAACTGAGGAGACAGCCCTCAGTATGCAAGTTCTTCAAAGAATCAAGCAATTTGGGGATTCAACCAACCACAATAGGGTTGCCCTACTGGCACGAGCTAGGGACATTTCCCTAATGTGTTCATTTTCTGCAGGTACGAGTAAGCCAGCATGAGATGGAAAATAAGCTGAATTACTGTCTGCAGCACTACATTTGCGTAATATTGCGTCCAAGGGAACCCGCACAAAGCCCACAGCCGCTAAACAAGTATGTTGGGGGCACTGTGGAAAACACTGTTGGTAGGAAAAGAACTTCACAAAATATCAAGAAAAGGATAATTTTTACTGTGTCTTTGCTGCAATTTAGACTACTTCCCATTCATCATGGCAAGTGAGCTTTCATAGAAATCAAGACATTTTAAAATGCCGAGCGAAGTTTTTAGCTCTTGTTCTCTACAGGGAATTTCAGTCAGTTGGGGGCACTATTTAATAGAGAAGTCCGGGAGTCTGGGTACGTTTCATGTAAAACAAATACCTAAACCAGGGACAAAAGTCTACAGAAAGAATACTTTACAAGATCAGCTTAAAGAGAAGGGTAATACTCACTTTTCTGAGATTTCTTCCAATAGTTCCATCAACTTGGCAGCCAAACCCAGCCGTCGAAATTCTGGTGCAACTGAGAGAGCAGTAACATGTCCGTGCCATTCTTCCCTGGCCACAGAGCCTTCTGCTTTACCCATTACTGCGGACATACAGAGTATCAGCACAGCAGCACCTCTGGGACACCGCACCCCAGGTGTACATCGTTACAGAGGAGTATATGAACACATGCTGCAACAACTGTGGCAAAAAGCTGAACAAAGCATGTCTGTATTATCACTCTATGACTTAGCAACTCTGTACGGTTACGGGTCAAATATCAGAGCTTCAGAGAAAGGCAGACAAGGCCCCTGAAGGTCACATTTCTGTCTGGATTCCAAGCTCTATTGGAAAGACCCCCAAATGCTAGTTCATGATTTCACCAACTGCACGCTAACAGAACCTATTCTGACACCCAACTTCACCTACCGCAGACAATGCAGATGGTTCTCATACAGTTCTGCTTCATTGCATCAGACATCATTTTGCTCGTTTTACACTAGTCTCTTGACTAGCATTAAAAAAGTTAAATCATTTTTCAAAGTTTGTTTTTTGAGGAGTGCCTTCTAAATAAAAGCCTTAAGCAATTCTCATGAGTCTTTAAACAAGCAGAATTCGGGGTCTGACTGGAATAATGGAAGAACTGAGGGCTACAAGCCAAAAAACTAGTTCATCACCCTAGCAACTAAAGGAAATTTCTGGTCGCTTTGAGGGGGTAGAACTTGGGCAGCTTTGCTAATCTGGCAAAAGACAGCTTAGACCCTGCAAACACGTTACATGTAGCCAAAAGAGGTGGGTTTTTCTGTTTGTTTGTTATTCTGGGGGGAGGGGGAAGAGTTGGGTGGGGAGCGGGGGTGTCTTTGGAGCTTGTTTCTACACAGCACCACACAAGCGTTAGACTGCGAACAACCCTTCAAACCTCCTGTCGCACGCAGTACTTCAGAAACACCCGTCACTCACAGCACCAATGCTTTAGGCTTCAACACATAGAACGGGCCATTTCCCCACTCTCTGCAAAGGCCTCCCGGGATGCCGGGGCAGCGATAACGAGGAGGGCGAACCGGCAGACAGCCCTAGTAGCGGGTACTGCTGGCGAACGCCACCGCGGCGCGGCGCGGCGCGGCAAGGCTCGGCTCCCCGGCCCAGGGCTGGCTCTCGGCGGGCGAAGGGAAGCCCGAGCCCGAGCCCGGAGCTAAGCGCCGCTCGCAGCGCGCCCGCCCCGCGGCCCGAGAGCAGCCGGAGCCCCCGCCGAGCGCTGCGGCCCCGGAGCGGCAGGGCCGGGGCCGGGGCCGGGGCACTCACTGTAACCCATCAGCTCCCCGCCGGGCGCCTCCGCCACGATGAAGTACTCGGGCCAGTGCGCCAGGTACTGCAGGTAGAAGGGGATCCCGTACTGCGGTCGCCAGTTAAGGAGCACAGCCACACCGGCGCGGCGCCCCCCGAGGCCTCCCGCCAGGCGGCCGGCGGCAGCGGAAGGATACGGTCTCCGTCAGCGGGTCCAGGTTGCTGCGGGAAGAGCGAGGGAGGGAGGGAGGGAGGGAGAGAGAGAGACAGAGAGCGAGAGCGAGCAACGCTCAGCGCGGGCCTGGCCGGGCTGCGGGGCCGGGGCCGGCCCGGGGGGGGTGTGGGGTGTCACTCACATGTTGTTGAAGCGGAACAGGTCGTCGCAGGTGAAGGCGCGGAGCGACGTCATGGCGCTGCTGGGCCGCCGCCGCCGCCGGCGCTGCCCCGGAAATGCTCCCGCCGCCGCGGGGCCTCTTCCGGCGCGGAGGAGGGGCAGCTCCGCCGGCCCCGCCCCGCGGCCCGGCCCCGCCCCGCAGCCGCCCGCCCGGGCCGAGGCCGCGCCGCCAGGCGCCGTGCGCCAGGGCCAAGGCTCGCGGGGGGCGCCGCGGCCGCCGCCTTGCCAAGAGACCCGTGCGGGCCCCCTCTGCTTTCCCCCGGCTCCCCCACGGCACCTCCGTGTCCTTCCTTCGGGCGCACTGGGGCTCTGCGGGACATCGGACCCACACCCTGCCCTCTGAACCGCCCCGGTGCTTGGAGCTGCGGCTGCCTAATTGGCTCACCTGCCAGGAGTGCTGTTTGTTATACGGAAGGACGGAAGAAAAAAAAAAAAAATACCCTTCCAGTCACCCCGTTACTAGGCTACCGACACCCATGCTTGCGCCTCCGCGTGCACCGAGTGCACAGGCAGTACCGCTTACTTCCCTGTCTAATGCTTTTACAAAGCTACATCAACTCAGAAACGGTCGAACGTTTGTTTCCCTGTCACTATTTACCTGAATTCAATTTACGATTCAGAAAAAATTTCACCTATGCCTCGGCCTCCATCTTTCAAATGAATAGCTGAAGGAGAGCTGTGTTTCAACTGATTGTCAGAATTATATTTGCAGGCGTTGTCGCTGAATAACCAACGGCTTAAGGTTATCAGAATGAGCACAGAAACGTTCAGCTTCTTCAATACCCAGTTTCTCTCGAGACTTACAGGTGTCAGGCCACTTCATACAACCCTACGTTTTAGGATAATTCCTACGATCATGAGTTCATTTCTGCCGTGAAGGTATGTTCCTTCTTCCTCACAAGTTCATTTGTACATAAACTCAAGGTATTTCCACATACTGAACTCCCTGCAGATACATTCTTACTAGTCATTAAAGGGCCAAGAGAAATATTTATAGCAAATACAATTCTGATACATGTATGACAATTTATTGTACCACCATTCATATAAAGCATTTCAATTTAAAATGTTGAGAAACAATCTTAAATATTTGCGTAAGAATTTACAAACATTAGTAAAGATAAACCACAGACAACAGCTTTCCAAGTTTTCAAATATATGTTCTGGTAGATATCCATGTATAAACAAAATGGACAATACCAGTGAAGATGCATACCTCATTTTTACTTTATTTATAAAGAAGTGACAACACTAGAAAACACATCGATAACCAGTGCTTTGAACAGTGAAGGTGGGACATAAAAAAATCTGATTGAACTAACACAAGCTTAGGTCTTTATCGAGTTGCATATCTGCCAGGAATGCTGAAATGCAAGAATTTACACCTGCAATATTCCATAGTGGAATACCCACGTAATATCAAATATAATCTCCAACTTCCAAACCGGTAAATAAAAAAGCCATCATTAACACTATGTATTAGAAGACCACTGCAAGTTCTTATTGCTTTTTGAGTTAATACTCTTCAAATAAACTGAAAACCAAACAGTCTCTACTGTACCTTGCTCATCCTCCTGCTCATTCATTAACACTGGAAGCAATCAGTTACTATATGAGGCCACAAAAGAGGCATTTAAAAAAAAAAAAAAGAAAAAGAAAAAAAAAGAAAAAAAAGCTATTTAGGTACATGGACATCCCCTCCCTCCCTGCCTGCCCTTACCCCAAAACCCACAATAACCACTTAGTGCCAGTAGAGAGCAAAACCAGATAGACAAAACCAGAAATGTGACTACAGTAAGAAGGAAATAAAGACAGATATAGCTTTCTTAAATATTCAAAATCTGATGTCTCCCAAAACGAAGCACATCCCCATCATTTAAAAAGGGAAGTTGCCTTATATATACATATACACACATATATCTAATCTTTGCACATGCTGAGTAGTTCTCAAATCCACTGAGTTCCACAGTGCAGCAGTTGATTTTGAATTTAACAGTGCTTCAAAAACTACAGTAATATTCAATGCACTTTTTACTAAGGAGAGCAAAAAACAAATGCATGTTGATGTTGTTCTTGCCAGTTCAGCATTTCTGCAGCACATCTCTTTGTCTCTTGCAACACAGTTCCACCAGCATCAGTCTTCAGAATCATCCTCAGAAGCTGTTGGAACAACACAGTATAATCAGAAGCCTTCGTAAAGGTCTGTTAAATTTACAACTAGAGCACTTTTAGTTTAAAATGAGTAGTGGAAATAAAGGTGATTTCATAATATAAATAGCTGACTGTAATACCGGCCCAAACCTTGTGTAATTTTCATAGCTTAATTTTTAAATGCATCTCACATCTGAAAAACGTAGCATTTTTAAATCTGAATTCCACATTACAAACTGCAGTGTCCTCCTGCTGTTCCTCCTCAAAATAAAAGGAAGAAAAAATGATTATGCCAGAGATTCAGCTTTATATAGAAGTTCACAGTGGCTAATTCCAACTGTAGTAAGAGCAGAGAGAGATTATGTTCAAGCTATGACAGCTGCACCCAACAAGGGGGAAGAAATTACTCCCACAGGTAAACTATCTTTATACTAAAATACCAAGAAAAGTTCATTAATCTAAGCAAACAGAAATTTCTGACATTTACATTCATATATATATATAGATATATATATATACACACACGTTTTGTGTGTGTGCATGTGTGTGTATATATATATATATCTGTTGCTTAATACAATTAAGTGAGTCCTATTTGGAAGCAGCTACTGTCTCCACCCCCACTCTTTCAGTCTATGTAAGGTAAAGTCCCCATATGCATAGGATTCTGCTATTGAAAGGTGAATTAAAGGACAAACACATGCTTGTCAACTGTGATAAAAACTGAGTACAAACATCTACAACAGGTTTGTAAAGTTAGCTTGTGCCTAACAGGAATTAATCTGTCCTCCTAAGCAAACTCTGCAGTCTTGAAATTATTTGAATCACGTAATTTGTTCCATCTCTGAACGTAAAGAGGGAAGCAACGTCTTTCTCATCACTTCTCCAGCCTCCCAAAAACATTCCTCAGAAGAGGAACATAACTCAAATGGTGTCAGTAACAAATTTCAAGTCAGTATTCCTAACCTAAAAGTTAAAGTCTAGCTCAAATATAGATTAAATTGCTGTGTGGAATGCCACTTACTAAGATTAATTTCTACTATAATAAGAATACACACAACTTAAGAATAAATCCTGAATTCCAATCCATCTCTGTTACAGAAAACATTACCTACATAGTGCTCTGAACGCAGAAATAATCCTCTGCTTCTTGAACTAAACAATTCCCCCCCAGCATTCCTTATATCATACACCAAACATGTCCTGTTCACTGAAAGCTCAATACATATACAAAATTTGCATGCTGAGAGACAAACACACACTAGAAAGAAGATAAACCAATTACCTTTCCACTGCCTATTCACAATGCCCAGAAATAAGACTCAGATTCAGGCTACATTTACCACAGGTCAGCACACATTTTTCTCACTTCATCGCACTGAAGAACAACTAGGTGAAAAGTAAGCTAGTCCTCTACCTTAGCTGAGAATTGTTAAATTCATTCCAGAAGTGGATAATGCTGATCAAAGAATACGTACATCCAAAAAGTGGGGAAAACAAGGTAAACAAAAAGGGCAATAAAAGTATGGTAATTTAAGCACAGTCAAATTTAGCCTGAAATGCTTCTTTTCCACAAGAACTCATGAAAAGGCTACAGCCTAAAGGTCACCACCATTTCCATAATTAGGTACTACTAGAATAAACTCGCAAAGAATCTTGGTAAACTCGTAAAGAATCTTGGTATCACTGGCAGGAAACACTTGGATAGTCTTGCATAGTCATGATGCTATTGGGAAATCCATCATGAAGAATTAAAATCAGCTCCCACCCAGAATATTTCTACTGACACTGGAAAAAAGCACTGGGTAAAGTCAAGTTTTCAGTAATTTAGTCTGGTATTATGAATCATCTTGGCAAAGGAGGATTGTACTCATGTACTCATTGAACTTTGATCTAATGGGGGGGGAAATAAGGAGGAGAGGGGAAGCACCTACTTTCAATATCTTCCATATGTGCCTGAAGAGTTCTTGCAAGGTTAATAAACTAGAAACAAGGCAGAGAGAAAGTAGTTTAAAAGTTGCAAAGTTTATGTGCAGTAATTTGCAACACGTTAGCAAAGAAGTTTTCTTCACCTTTTCTTCACTTTTTATATCCCAAAGCTTCAATCCAGGTGTTGGTTATCCTAACCCACTTGCTCAACTTACAAAATCAATACAAAATTTAATATCAAGTCCCACATATTAGACTTCAAATTGCTACTGCACAGTTATTTTGGCTTCCATACTACGTCAAATGCTTCTGTTAGCATTTATTGCCTCCCCATCTTCATGTCCTACAGTCTGTAAAACACATCTATTTTGAGAGTTGCACATATATAAGAAATTGGCAGTTTTATGAAAACCGTTCCTACAAATTCCAATGCACAAAAACGTAACCCACATGGACTTCATTAGTTGAATCCATTTCATTTATTTCACTATTTATATGGCAAAAACAGAGCCCTCTGGCTGAACAAGGCTATTAAAAAAAAGCATAAATCCACTGAAGATTATATCCGTAAATATAGTTTAAAATCAGGGTAACTACTAGACAATAATGGCAGTTAAATGTTAGAAAAACAGTGACAATCTACGTCACTGTTTAAATGATAGGACAGATGCTGACACACAGCAAATAAAACGAAACAAGAGTAACGTAAGAGGTTTCATAGCCCAGTTGTGGTTTCAGTATCAAACGCACATGGGTGATGTTCACTGCTTTAAAATGTAGCATCACACGCCTATGTAATGCTGCGCCTGATCAGAACCATTAAGAACATCTTATTTCTGCAATACACTCAAGGTAATAAACTGTACTGGATACTGGCTACAGTTAGATTGTGTCTTTTGTCTCTACACTTGTAGAGGAGGAAAATGGGAGTCACAGAATGGTTTGGGTTGGAAGGGACCTTAAAACCATCTAATTCCAACCCCCCTGCCGTGGGCAGGGACACCTTCCACCAGACCAGGCTGCCCAAAGCCCCAGTAAACACCTCCAGGGATGGGACATCCATAGCTTCTCCGGGCAACCTGTTCCAGTGCCTCACCACCCTCAGAGTAAAGAATTTCTTCCTAATGTACATTTCATGTGAACCACAGAAAATAAGCTATATAACTGGGCATGTACAGAAAGGGGACCACTGTTCTAATACAGTGGAGGATTTGAGCACAGTCCTGCTTCTACTCCAAAGGCCTACTACTTGCTATGCAATCATTCAAACAAGCTTCAGACAAGCTTTATATTGCCATTTATTTTTAAGCAATTTAAAAAATATATATACCTTTCAGGGGATCAGTTGTCAAAGAACACTGAAGTTCACTATCCAGTATCAAGTTAACATGCAGATTACAGATTTTTGAAAGAGTCTCTATGCAAAAATGATTTTGTATGATGATCTCTTAATGGTCCAAGGTGCACTTACTGCACTTCTAAGTCAAGGCGTTCAAGTGACAAGAATCCAGTCAAACCCAATTGTTAAGAGTTTTGACTAGTGCCAGAAAACCATACTATAGCTCGGCAGTTTCAAGTACTTATTTAGGGCTCAATCCAGCAGACGGAGAATGCAAGGTCCAGACCTCTGTAATGCAGACTGGCATAATGAGAAAGGTTTGTCATGTCAGATAGTCCAATGTTCTAAACTGAATGTTGAATACAGAGGAAGATAAACCCTCCAGTTTTGGATAAATACCCAGAAATTATGAAAACTGATATATGCAAAAGATACATGCAAAGCAATCAGTTACTGATAACCTTGACAAAATTAATTTTGAAACACAGTAACTGAAATAACGTAGTATCCTTCAGTTTTAAATCAAACATAGTCTTACTACTTTAGATGAATCTAGACCATTTTACATGAAAATCTCTTAATTAACAGTAGTACTTCTTGGGATATCTATCTAGCTCCTGAGTCACTCAAGACAACAATATAGTTCTAAGTTCACTGTATGAGCAATTCCTGCCATAAAAGTAATGCATACTTACTCTGACACGTGTGCTGGCCTCACTTGCAGTTCCTAGCATATCAGAAAAGCGCTGTTCACATAAGTGTAACAACACTACAAGGTAGAGACCAGAGCTGATAAATTCATAGTCTGCCTTAAAGGAGATCAAAAGAAACATTCAGAATGTTAGCAGTACATTTACATATGTGATTCAAGAGGCAGAACAAGAATTAAATTTTACTGGAAGCACTACATATTTCATCTCTAGTTGTTCCAAGGAAGTTACGGAAATGTAATAGGAAAAAACAAATTACTTACTAAAATGCTATTATACTTGTAGTTCCTCCCACTAACCACAGATCTAACTTGTTATCCTTGAAGATAGATTTTATTTGTGGAACTTTTTCTATTTAAGTCAGTATGACTAGTTCACAGGTAAGAATCTAAGGAGCAGAGAATTGTACCATTTGGAGAAAAAAAAAAGAAAAAAAAAAAAAGAAAAAAAAAAAACTTTGCCAGTTTCTTTTCAGTGTTCCCAATACTTTACAGAAAGAAAAAGTGTTGTTCATAGGTGTTAATAAAAATTTCAAGAAATTATTTTCACTGCAATAAAGGAAAATCTTCAAAATGCTACTACTGCTGAATTGATCATTTAGAGTTGATTCTTTAGGAAAAAGCTTGAAAGGCCTTACTTCTATTGAAGTACAGTGACAGTAACCAACGCTCAGTCATGCTAAAATGTAAGATGACAGCACTCTTAAGGACTGTTCATGATGTAGCCCAGGTGAAAGGAGCTAGAGTACCAGAGTAAGTTATCTTACTCTAAACAGTAAGAAAATCAGAGGCTGATGTTTCACCAAGTTCACACATTTCAAAGTTGGAGTTACTCTTCTGTATTTTCTTTTAACTTCTCAGGTAGGCAAATTTCATTAGTCTTCCTGTGTTCACAGAATTCAACCCAGAGAACAAGGAAAACCCCCTTAATAGTTCAATATATCAATGTCAGCTTTCTAATATGTATTCATTGTAAAACAGTACACAATCCAGTGGTTATACAATGATGCATTTTATATAAAGACAGTAATACCAATGGACTTTTACTTATTATTATTATTTTTTTTTAATTTAGAAAAGCACTTGAAGGAGCAGCAAGAAGTTCTGTTATAAAAGAAGTTGTTTTTTACACTTTAATTAGAGGAATAAAGTAATAAATCTAATGGTATGTTTAAAACAATTGTTTAAAATGTTCTCAAACAAACAAAAACGCTAAAAAGAAAGACACATCATGATTTAATAAATGTGAATGCAGGATTTCTACTGCACCTATGTGTCAAAGACACTAGACTGCAAAGACAGATGAAAGACCTGCAGATCTGCACTTAAGGATAAGAGATATAGTACCTTTAATGGAGGCTTAGCAATAGGAAAAAGCAGGAGGATAGAATTTGAATATTGAGGAGATACATCTGTTCCATGGTTTTGTTACTTTACATGCACATCAGTCCTCCTGAAAAGGGGAAACATTTTCCTTCTCTAAAGAGGAGTGCCCTCCCAGCACAAAATCAACACTTACCAAACAAAGCAAAATATACTAACTTGTTCATTTGCATGTGCCCTATAGAGTTCATGAACATCAAAGTCTTCCAGATTCAGATGTAACTTCTCCTTACACAGTTCACAAGTAGTTACTGCTTCCAAAGAAGAACCTGGTTGGGAAGCGCAGGGGGAAGGTAAGAAATCAGTGTCAAGTTGCAACAGTCTAAAGTACAGGACACAATTATAGAAGCATTAGACTGTAACTATTTCTTGGCTTTACTTCCTAAAGCAAGGTTAGATGAAAAGATGGTCTCTGGTATAAATGTAGTGAACATTTACAACCATCAGAATTTAAATGCTACAGAATGTTTATTCCCTATCAGGCTATATGCATTTTGCTTCATGTTCAATCTGGACACCGTACTTCTTGAAAGCCTGGCATAAAATCGCTGCTGTTTGGGCTGTTTGAATTCTATACTGTAATCCGGTTATACACAAAAGTAATAATAAATACACTAGAATAGTTTAAAGATACTATTGGAGTAAGACTTGGTCTTGAAGTTCCAGGTCTGAAACTAGTTGTTTCATACGAAACAAAACAAACCAAGATTATGACAGACTTGTGTCTTAAATTTGTTGATTTCTATCTACAAAGTTGTACACTTCAAATGAAGTTCCCCTACATGCTGAGGCTTTTAACACGTCCTTTCTCTGATGCAGGTCATCTTATGCCAAGTAAACAAACAAGCAAATGTACCTTTTGTAACAAGTATTTCATGATCTTCATGTCTCTACCAGGCCATGTATTTTAAGTCTTAGGAATCCTACATATAAGTTCATCAAACAATTTATAAGTAATACAAAAACATCTGTATGGTGTGCAGTTTCTGAAGTATATCTTAAAAAAAAAAAAAATCTTTATTCCTGTTCAACTGCCTTGAACAGCAGTTAAGATATGTTAAAAAATAAAAAAAGACAATGTATTCAAGAACTGTTGCAATAGAAAAATATTTTTTGATTTTAAAATTCCTGTCGCTCTGCTACAGTCAGACTGGCTATCAGAGACTTAATAATTAGAACTGCATGCGCAAGGAGTTGCTGGGAACACACTTGCCCAAACTGGTAGAGTAACTCTTCAAAGTATCTTCTCATGCCCCAGACCTCTGCAGTGTTACATGTTCTGTTTAACACCTAAGTAGGCATTACAAAAAATGTAGTTCTATAAATGACTGATACTGCTCTTGGAAATAACTCACAGGAGAAAATGTGCACACATCTGTGCGCGTGCACACATATCAAAAAAAGCCTTGAAGTGTCAATGTTTTTTGTTTGTTTTTTTCTTATATTATATATATATATACATATATATATATATATATAAATAAAAGAAATATATATACACACACACACAATTTTCTCTCCCCAATCATTGCTTTTTCAAAAATATGTCAATATTAGTAAGAGCAATCGTACTAGTAAGTTTCCCACCATACCCAGACATTTACCATAGTCTGTTGTCTCCTTTACCTGAATTAATCTTGGACTGCAGCCATTTTTTCATGCACTCCTGGTGAACATACTGCAGACTTCCAGTGCATTTGCATGGCTCTATTAAAAGGTTGTCAGAACTTGCAGACGACATCTGACAGATTCTACATAAGTCACCCTCTTCATCTTCAGAATCTTCTAAAAGCAGACTGAATAGGAAGGAATATCAACAAAACACTGTGACATGTTTCATGTACGATTTTTTCTGTCCTCCAACTGTTCTCAAACCTGTGAGGATTAATACAAGTTTCTATAAAGACAAAAGTGAGCCTGTACATGACAGCTGTGAGTTGCAACCTTCTCTGAAGGAAAGTACCTTTTAACATCAAGGTTACATAAAACCCTCTCATGCTAAGTCAAGTACATTTAATTATCTCAAAAGAACATACTAATTTACCTTTCTTTAATTTTCTGGAGTCTTTCTGGATCTCTTGAAGGTGGTATTTTAGACTTATCACTTTCTTGTCCTTCAGACTGATTCCAGCCAGAGGGAATAATATCTACAGTTATCATAAGATTGTCAGACAGACTGCTTCCTAATGTTGGAGGCACTGCAAAGCGAAAGAGAGAACCAGGCAGAATTCCAGAACTTCTCCTGCTGTGGGTTGAATCTGGTGGGGAGGCAGTAGCTGTAGAAATGCCAGATACTGCAGGTGTTGATGGTCTGCTAACAGAAGCCCGAGGCAGGCTATCTGATGCTTCAAGAGAGGTCTCCTCACCTGACGCTCTTCTTCTGAAGACATGTTGCGATCTAGCAGTTGTATCAGAGGTGGAGATCCTTGCAGACTCGTCTCTTCCTTCTCTCCTTCTTCTGGAGAAGAGAGGTGTACATCTGTTCCTCAAAGATGATGATAACCAGGATCCCGTGCTCCTGCTTTCAGAGTCTGGTCTGTAGCTTTCTCCGTCCGAATCAGAGTTAAGATTCTGTGAAATTCCTGATAAACCCCATCTTCGTCTAAGAAAACTAAATCCCTGAGAAGCTTCAGATGTCTGAAGTCCTGGAGTTTCTGGAGTTGTAGCTCCATTAGCACTAGACAGAGTAGAAGCTTGAACTCTTGGGACAACAGATGACTCTTCAGAGCCTAATGACCTTGTATGCAATGAATCCTGGCTAGATCTTCGAGAGAAAAATGTAGATGACATACTAGATGCTAAACGAGACAGCAGCTGTCTGGTTGTGCGCCTCCCTTCACTGTCAGCTGCAGCCTCATTTAACGACCTCTGAGAAGATAAAACCCTTTCAGAACCACTTGAGGAAGGAATTTCTTCTCTAATGGCAGTATGAGAAAATGCTGGCTGCATGCTCCTCTGGGGTGATTCCATTTCATTTCTCCTTTGCCTTGAAGAATAGCTTGATCTTGAAGAGCTTATGTTAGAGTCTCTGTTGAAAAACGATGGCTGACGATCAGAAGGCAACTGTTGGTTCATGGATGCATTCAGCCTCAAAGCGCTTAATGAATTCTCTTTTGGTCTTGCTCCCTCTGCATATGAAGAGGCAGGCCTATCCTGAAGATCTGTTGCAGGAAAGCAGAGGAAAACAATAACAAGACGTGCTCCAATTCTTACATACCAGACGGATAACTCTTAAATGTCAATGCAAAAGTTCAGGATTTTGTGATCCTTTCACAAAATTGTTTCAAATTTGGCTGGTAAACTCCAGAGCAATATTAAGTTTAAACTTACTTCTCATAATTCTAATGCTAAACTGAAACCAAGCCCATTTTCAGTCTGATAACTCTATATGAAATCTAACCCCCCTAAAATCTTCAGTCTATCAAGGTATGACTTGCTGTCTTATGCCAATACAAAAATAGTGAACACTAACCATCTGTTAGAAGTTATATAAGAACACTTACACTGAAAAAAAAAGTACATGTACAGTACTATTTAGTAACTTAACAGTCCATTCTGCCTGTATACTAAGACAGGTTAATTAACATTAATAAACATCAGCAATGTAGCAGACACCAAATTATCTAAAAAAAATGCACAGGAAACATCAAGTATATTCTCCATCTATTACAAGCTACTTTCTGCACAAGAACATCAAGAACTGCAGGTAAAAACACTGCTTAAAGGTAGCATAAAATTAACTACTTTGGATAACAGAAATTGAACAGTATCTAAATTAAACGTACGTCTTCGAATCACAGTATTCTACCTCTAGCAAGACAAACCTTGCTAGTCCGAAGATTTTTAGGGAGGGTTATTATATTTCTTTTTAAAAAGAACTAAAACATAAAAACAGTAGCCTAAAAATACTGCAACTGCACTAGTTTGGCTAAAATGAGTTAATTAAAAATGTTTTTAAAAATATATGAGCAACAAAACTTCAGAGGGCTAAGGAGAATCTCATTCCCTTACTGGATGCAAGGGAAAACATAGTGGTGAGAGATGAGGCTGAGCTGAAGTACTTGATAGTTTCTTTGCCTCAGTCTTTTGTAAGACTAATTTTTCTCAGGGTACCCAGCCTGCTCAGCTGGAAGACACACAGAACAGAATGAAGCCATTATAAACCAACAGGAAATGGTTAGCTATCTACTACACCTCTTGAACTCACACAGATTTATTGGGCCACAAAAGATTCACTCAAGGGTATTGAAAAAGCTGGCAGAAGTGCTCACTAAGCCACTTTGAACAACCTATCAGCAGTCCTGGCTAACCAGTGAAGTCCCATCTGACTGGAGGTTAGCAAATGCAACACCTTTCTACAAGAAGGGCAGGAAGGAGGACTTGGGGAATTATAGGCCTGTCAGTCTAATCTCAGTGCCAGGCAAGGTCATGGAGCAGATCATCCCAAGTGCTATCGCGTGGCATGTGCAGGACACCCAGGTGATGAGACCCAGCCAGCGTGCCATAATGAAAGACAGGTCTTAATTGACTGATACAATCTCCTTCTATGGTAAGATGACACACTTGGCAGACAAAGGAAAGGCTGTGATACTGTTAATTGGACTGTTACCAAAGCACTTGATACTGTTTCCCAATAACCCTCAAGGCTTGGATGGATGTCGTTTTCACTGGGCAAAAATCTGGAAGGATGTCCAGCCACAAAGGGCCATTGTGAATGAAATTAAATCTGGTTGGATGTCAGTCATAAGCTGCTCAGTATTAGGGCCAGTTTTGCTTAATAATGTCATCAACAATCTGGATGAGGGGGTCAAGTGCACCCTCAGTTAAGTTTGCAGATGACACCAAGCTGGGCAGGAACATTCATCTGTTTGAGGGCAGGAAGACTCTGTAGATGGATCTGGATAGGCTGGATCAATAGGCTGCATCCCATTGTATTGCACTCAACAAGAGTAAATGCCCATTGCCGCGCTTAGGTCACAACAACCCCATGCAGCCATTTATATATAGGCTTGATAAACAGTGACTAGACAGCTGCCCTTCAGAAAAGGGCCTGGGGATGCTGGTTGACAGCTGGCTGCAAATGAGCCAGTATCGTGCCCATCCTGGCCTGCATCAGAAGTAGTGTGGCCAGCAGGACTAGGGAAGTGACTGCCTCTCTGTACTCAGCAGTGGTGAGCCTACACATTGAGTACCATGTTCAGTTTTGAGCTCCTCACTGCAAGAACGATGTTGTGTTGCTGCAACATGTTTAGAGAATAACAACAAAGCTAGCGAAGGGACTAGAAAACAAGACCTAAGAGGAGTGGCCGAGGGAACTGCGTCTGTTTAGTCTGTAGAAAAGGAGATTGAGCGAAGACCTCATTGTTCTCTCCAACTACATGAAAGGAGGTTGTAAGCAAAGTGGGTGTCAGTCTCTCTTCTCAGACAAGAAGTGATAAGACAGTTAGGAAGCAGCCTTATCTTATTTAAACCTCCTGTTGTAAGTTATCAGGAAGAATCTCTTCATAGAAAGGGTGCGATGGAACAAGCTGCCCAGTGATGTGGTGGAATCATCCTCCCTGGAGATATTTAAGACAGGTGGATGTAGCATTTAGGGACATGGTTTAGCGTTGGATAGGGTAGCATGAGGTGATGGTTAGACTTCATGATCTTACAGGTCTTTTCCAACTTAAATGATTCTACAATTCTATCAACTAACTACTGCTTCTCTCAAAGAAATACAACAACTTCAGTTGCAGATTCAGCTATGCAAGCAGCTTAAGCAGGATCAAATTACTAATAATCATCCTGTATTACTAATCATAGCTACTCTCTCAATTACCTTAATCACATATAGCCAGTTCAATAACTATTACCACACGAACGTCCCCTCCACTGCTTTTTGAAGTATATTTATTTACATAATGCTTTCTTATAACCATAGTTTTTGTCATTACTACATATATACCTCAACATGGAATTCTACTGTAGCTCAAGTCTAGGTGACATTAAGTGAAGCAGCTGAGAAGGATAGTCTTCTTTCTCGCAGAATAGCTAGAATTGGGTTGAAAGTGGACAGCAGATGCACGCTGACCTCATAGGAAGGGAAATTACTTTTCATTTCCTTTAACATTCTAAATACTTAACAGGCATTGGTAGATTAAGGTAGGAGGTAGAAGTCCTTCTTCAGTAATTCTGAGAATGAAACAGGATCACATAATCATCTAGGTTGGAAGAGACCTCCAGGATCACCTAGTCCAACCTCCGACCTAACACTAACAAGTCCTCCACTAAACCGTATCACTAAGCTCTACATCTAAACATCTTTAAGCGCCTCCAGGGATCGTGACTCAACCGCTTCCCTGGGCAGCCCACTCCAATGCCCTTTTGGTAAAGAAGTTCTTCGTAACCTTTCATGCGATTTTTTTTTTTTTTTTTTTTTTTTTTACAGGTTCTGCACTGCAATCATACTATTTTATTCTTGACGGTGAGGTTTATGCACCTGGCATATCCTAAGGAAGGAAACATCCACATAGATGCTAAGCATTTCCTACATGGTTTTGACGACAAAGCAGAGAACACAGTCAGGAATTACTTTTATAGCACTTGACGGGGGCACTACAGCTAGAAAGGCAGCACAGACAATACAAAGCAAGTTTACCCACCCCTGCTTTTCTCCCATTAGGCTCTACCAGGTACACTCCCCATTTTTCACCCATTTGAAGTCATGTAGAGTATGACAACATTAAAACATACTCTTCTGGCAAGGCAAAACTGCTGAATGAGAATTGGAACTGTTTAATTTTTTCTGCTCATCTTTTGTATAGCTGTAAAGGATTGTTGTAGTTTTAACTTCTGCATATAAAATACCACTATTGCATCTGCAAAAAGGGTGTCAATGAAGACTGATGACTAGCTACCTCCTCAGACCACAACAATCCAAAGAGGGAGAAAGTGAAAGTGACAATGCAGAAAGTCATACTAGTCCTAGCAGATACCATTGAACAGATCTCTCACTTCCTATAGTATATGTATTTATTCAGTTGTACTGTCAATGATCTAGCAGTTCTCCCTAATAAACACTCAAAAAACACAATGGAAAGAGATATGGGTGAGTGCCTTGGTGGAAATTCTTTGAGTCCATTAAATTTTTTAATTTATTTCTGTATGGCAAAATAAAAAGAAATCTTAAAATACACAAGGAGAAAGGAGGCTTAATGAATATTCGCACTGTTACTGTGGCAAACACTGATACCATTTTCTTATGACTGAATGCATCTATGTAAGCTAGATCATTCATATATCTTTTGATGATTTTAGTGAACACCTAGAGAGCGGCTAAACAGCTTTATTTAAAAGAATACCTTTAAATTAAATAGATCTTTTGACTTTGTTTTTTTTGAAGAACGCATGGAAAGCACATGGGAAGAAACTAACAGGCATGCAGCCTATGTGTTTACAAGCTTTGTTTTTACAATACATACATGTTGAAGATGACAAGTCATTGCTTCTGTAACTGTGATCCACCAGATCATTAATGGACATATCTGTTCTTCTTTCTAACTCTCTTCGCTCTCTCACCAGCTCAGTTCCCAGAGAACCGAGCACCACAGATGAAGATCTAGGAATCCTACTATACCTCCAAGAGGCATCTAGGAAAAGAAAATATGCCACATTTTTATAATAATTTTAAAATCCATTAAAGCTGGTACTTCAGCATGCATTCTGGTTATATTGTATTAAGGGGGAGTTTAGCAATACCACTAAGCTGATCAAGTGGCCAGTTACCAACAAAAAGCTAAGAATACAGCATCACTCTGCTGCTGATGGCAACTCACTTAACCATGCAGTTGGTTCTGTAAGCTAACCCGGGAAAAAAAGCAGTAATACTTTTGTGAAGAGTCAGACCCTGTAACAGTCAAACAGGACAGGAGAAGGGAAGTAGGATCTTGTCTTCCAGTGACAGCTAATTACTAGGTAGCTTCACATTAGGCAAAACAGCAACTCGAGGTTTAATAAATGCTGCCATTCCAATGAAACTCATTAAGCGTTCCTAAGATTGAGTTTCCAAAAAGACATCTGAATATCTTAAGAGCATTTTAAAAACTACTTTTAAGAACAGTGACAAACACTGTTCTTGCTCATATTACAGAAACAGAAGGGAAAAGCTCAATTTGAAGAGATCTTGTTTTTCAATAATAGCTCCAACAACTAAATCAGGAACTATACATACTTAAGCTGTGAACAGAACTCATTAAAAAAAAAAAAAAAATTCTTCAATGGCTCTGAAAAACCCACCATGAATTTATTATACTTTTAACTTCTAAATCTATATTTGGGCATTCATTGGTCAACAGGGTGATGACCAATCCAGAAGCGGACAGACGTGTCCCAGATCATAACAGTCATGTTAATAATATGACTGCCATTAACACAAGAGTAAGAAAGTATCTACAGTACAGGGTTTTTAGTAAGAACATATTAAGTTTTATTTGGATGGCCACGTAATTCTATAAAACCAAAATTGGTCTATACACATAAAGGTAATCTGAATGTCTCTAAGGGTCTGTTTCAAAACATTCTAGAAATGCTTTCAGTAGTAGCTTGTTGTTATTTCCTGGCCTTTAGACCACTGTTAGCATATTGCTTAAATTACAGTTATCCAAGTATTTGCTTAAATTACATCTAAGCAAGTATCACAGTTATTTAGAGCTTTAATGAGAATCTCAGTTTTTCCTGGAAGAGTTCCTCATGTAGAATGTTAATTTTTGCCTGGCCTGTAGAAATAGTTTAGGGAATGAAGTTATTTATCAGTAGGGCCTGACCCCCTACCAACAACATTCTAACCAGCTATGGCACTATGCTTCTTGAAACACAGAACTAAGTACATAAAGATTTTCTTTCTGCTGTCTGACACATGCAGGTTTACTAACACAATTAGTCCCCTGAAATCATATGTAACAAGTGCACTCATTCTTTCCTTGAGATCTTAACCACTTCAGATCTATTTGAAACATTAAGTCCAACTTCACTGCAAATGGAATAGGTACAGCTAATGTTGAAGTTCCATGAGTACTAATGAGTTTTCAAACACATCAACAGCATTCTCACTATTTCATATACTACCGTCAAAGTTTTTCATATTGAAGAATAACAGAAACATAGTATTTCAAAGCAAGTTATTTCCAACTCAGTAAGACCTGATTGATCTTACTCAGAAAACTCTCACGTAGCTCAGCTCTAGTTGTCAGCCTCTCACCTGAAAAGGCAGTCAAGCCATTATTTCTCACAGAAGAGGTAGGCGTACAGGACAGCTTAGGTCTCTTTGAATCACTATCTCGCTGCTGGTTATGCAGTCTTGAATATGCTCCCTGAGTTCTCTCAGACTCGCCATAACACCCAGATGTAAAATGAGAGGAGGAAGATGTAGACTGAAATAACATAAAAAAAAAAGATAATTATGGATACAGTATTTCAGGGGTACCTTCCACAGCCTACAATACTGAAAAATAGCATATATACCATAAACCCCACAACACCAGCAGAGAATAACTTTACGACGCAAAGTCTTTTTTTATTTAAAAATATTATAGAATTTTGCTGTCAAGAGCACAAGCATTTCTCAGGTTTATTCAAGGCAGTTCCGCATCTAAAGCTGGTTTCTACTACAGTCAGCACCTTTTCTTTTTTAGATGGATGACATTTAAAGAACAGAGAGATAATCCTGACTCTTAAGATACCATAAAAATGCCCAGATGTAGGTTTACAGATAATAAAGCAAACATAATTTTGTATTTCAGAAATGGCTGTAACAGATTACCTTTATGATATAGTAGTTTAACAAACCCTGCTCATCTTTTAACAACCTAAAATATACTTAGCTAGGAGGTAGCTCTACCTTCTATTAAGGTGCTTAGACCAGAAATATTTTGATTACATTAATCAGAGAATCGTAGGGTTTGGAAGGGACCTCATGAGGTCATCAGGTCCAATCCCACTGCCAAAGCAGGTTCCCTAGAGCAGGTTGCCAAGTATGGTGGTTTTACCATGCTAAGCAGCTAAACACCACAACCGCTCTCTCATTCCCCCTCCTTAGATGAGGAGGGAAAGAAGTAAAGTAAAGAAAACTCACAGGTTGAGATAAGAATAATTTAATTAAAGGGAAAAAAATATTATCATTATTATTATTATTATTAACTAAACAATTTAACTAAAGGGGAAAAAAAAGAGAAAGGGGAAAAGGAAAAAAGGGAAAAAAAAACACATAAAGGCTATGTGGAAGTGCAGAGGAAAGAAATTACTCTCCATTTCCCACAAATGAGCAATGCTTGACCACGTCCTTGAAGCAGGGCCTCAACGCACGTAGCTGGCATTCAGGAGGAGAACTGAAGTTTTCACGAGAGCCCACCCCTCCCCTCTTCTTCCTGTTTCCACCTTTTATTGCCGAGTGTGACACCACATGGTATGGAATATCCCTTTGGTTGGTTTAAGTCAGCTGCCCTAGTGATGTTTCTCTTCTCACTTTTTTGCCCACCCCCTAGGAGGATTAGAGAGAGTCCTGATGCTGTGCCAGCACTGCTCAGCAGTACACACAACGCTGGTGTGATACCACTGCTGTTCTAGCTACAAGTGCAGAGCACAGCACTGAATGGGCTGCTGCAGGAAAAGTTAACATCCCAGACAGACCCAGTACACCGAGGTAGGCATCCAGACAGGTCTTTAATATCTCCAGAGAAGGAGACTCCACAACCTCCCCGGGCAGCCTGTCCCAGTGCTCCATCACCCTCACCATGAAAAAGTTATTTTGCATATTGGTGCCAAACTTCCTGTGATCCATTTCGTGGCCATTGCCCCTTGTCCTGTTCCCACAAACCACTGACAGGAGATTGGCCAAATCCTTCTGTCTCTCACACTTAAGGTATTTATAAACATTAGTAAGATCCCCTCTCAATCTTCTTTTCTCAATGCTGAGCAGACACAGGTCTCTAGGCCTTTCCTCGTAGGGTAGATGCTCCAGGCCCCATATCATCTTTGTAGCCCTCCACTGGGCTCTTTCCAGGAGATCCCTGTCTTTTTTGTACCAGGAAAATAAAAGCTTTTTTTATTAAGCTTAAACTCAACTGAAATAGTTTAAAAAGTACAAAACAATTTTTGCAGTATATAGCCTTCCTAGTACTGAGAAAAAAAAAGAAAGAAAAAGAAAGGAAAACGTATTGGCCCGTGAAGTTACTGGTCTGGTTACTCACTGCCAAGATTTTTTGATACCAAAAACTTGAGCTTGATCAAACAGTTTGTTCTTCTCCCAGAAAGTATTTGAAACCAAGCTTCTTAATTGGCCAAACAAATTAACTGTTTACTTGTGTTTTATTTTTATGGTTTTGCTGAGCTTATGCCAATGCTTTTCAATTATTTCTCTTTCCCCATCATAGAAGACAAAAGGGTCAGACAGAGAATCTAACATCACAAACCAAGTGTGAAAATAGGTTAATTTCCCCTCAAGTTATATGTTTAATGTAATTTATCTTTTAATCGCTTGCTATTTGACAAGTGGAAGTTTGAGCCTTCTGCAGTGTTCACCCCCATCAGAACATAATTTAAGAAGAAAATTTAACTTAGGAAAAAAAAAAAAAAAACAACACTCTCACTTCAAAAAGCCTGCAGCTCTAGCTTAACTGCATATACATGGGCCTACTACAACCACAGGTTCCAACCATATCTAAAGCCATTTACTAGGATTACTCCTGCAGGCCAGCATCCCCACAGTTTTCCACACTCCTCACTTTTCTGACCGTGCATTCACCTTTTAAGTAACTGTACGAAAATGGACACCTACTTATGGTTCAAGTATCCTTAGGTACCCAAAAACCCTCTCAGTTTTCAAGTGAGCAGAATTTTCAAGTTTGCTATCTATCCCCAAGGGTCTTTATAGTTGTCTGCTCTACCCCTCTTAAAGCGGGAAATAATCAGACAGTTGGACTAGATCTCAGAATAGTTCAGCTGGAAAGGACTATCAGTTCTATTTTTTTTATTTCTAATGCAACTGGAAGTGTTTTATTTTGACTCTGCAGTGCATAAGTAATTCAAAGAAGCAAACTACTTTAGAGTTGTTAAGGGACAGTCTGTGGTTCAGTTCTACATGTATGGTTATGGAGGCCACCTAAGGCAAGCTGTTTAGGCCTGAGCCTTGGATCTCAGTCTGGTGAGAGGTTGGCCTCCATTTTCTTCCACAGTATGCTGCAAGCAGCATGTAACTAACTGTTATGTTACCTGTAAGTTGTAAGTAAATCTAAAGCTAAGTTTTCTAAAACAGATTCTTCAAACTACCAACTTTGTTCTCAGGTCACAGAGCTGGTAAGGTCAAAAAAAAAAACCAAACAAAAAACACTGTGCCCTAGAAAAATCCAGTAAAACATTTATTTTGTCATTTGTAGGACTACAGCATGTAAAAGACTTTAATCATGCATGCCTTTTTTCTTTGTGAATGGTCCCTTCTTAAGAAAGAAATTTGAAGTGAGTGGCTCTACTAGTAGTCAAATTAATATACATTACTATTTTCATCCTCTGAATAATTTCTTAACACTGCCATCTTATTTTCCCTCCAGTTTGACTTGGTAACATCTTCTTATCTAAAAACATTACAGCAAGCTTCTGCTAGCATTTTTTTCAGATTGCGAAGGCTACAGTAAAACCCTCTTTTCTAAAGAAGTCATTACACATTAAAAGTTATTACCAGTCTGTTTCTGCTTCCCCAGAATCTTCCAGACCGTGGATGATCAAGTGTCCCTGAGTAGTGAGTTGGAGAGGACGCTGTAAGCTTCCAAGCAGTTTCATGGGTCTCTCTTTCTCCAATTCCCCAGTCTCTACCAGAAGTACTCAATACAGTGGATTCCTGAAGAACAACATGCTTATCAGATACATCTTATAACTCAAGATGAAATGTATATCCGATCTGAATATCAAAAATGCAGGAAAGGGTGAGGTACTAATAAACTTGGAGACATCCATTAAAAACCTCAAGGTATACCCAAGAAGAAATGAGCCAGGTTTAAAAAGAAAACCACTGGCGAAAGGAAAAATATTTTTCTATTAATTATCTCCTTTATCTGTCCTTTCATTTGATTGTGGACAGTAGGTTTTTTGGGGTGTTACCCCTACTTAAATACTCCAGAAACAGGACACAGTTAAGGAACTCAACTTTCAATATGACAAGTTACCATCTTCCATTTAAGCACGCCTGCGTATGTTTTATTTATTTAACTGCTGGACGCTAGTCTCATAAAACAAGCTCTCAGACTATCTTCTATAAATTGGAGTGGAAAAAAGTGATTCAACATGATCCTCTCTGCTATTATTTTCCCTCCGTTTTACCTGGGAAGTATTGTAAAGGTCATTCCTCAGAGTAGAAGCACGTTGCTCAGCACAAAACATCCAAATGATAACGCACTGCACAGTGTAAACACTGCAGTTCATGTAATAAATGAAATCAAGTACATAACCCTCCTAATTCCTTGACAGTGGAAAAACAGTTTGGTAACATATCTAGCTTCACAGTTTGAGACTAATCTTCTGACCAAAAGCTTTCAGTGTCATCCCATCTAGACTGGATGGGTCCATAAACCTTATGAAAGAGCAAGACTATTCAATTTTTTTATTATTATTATTTTTTATTATTTTTAATCAGACGGTTTTACAGAGCAATTGGTCTGCAAAAAATGGGTAGGAATACAAAAAAATAAATAGATCAAAACTGTCTGAAGACCACCCTTAGGCAATCTTTGTAGCCTACATATTAACAAACACATGCAGGCTAGATATAACAAAGTGTAACACATGGCTATACGTACATTGTGCTAAAGATAATTAGATGCGTTACTTGTGAAACTATTTCTGGGGAAGGAATTATACAACACAACGCCCCAGATCACTTGTTAGCAGGGACAGAATTCATTACTATTTTATACAATAAACATTTAGTCATCAAGTTAAAATTCTGCATTGCAAAGACTAAAATGCACTTACATTTCTAGTCCCAAAATTTTAGGTGGGAACTGCTGACAGGAGCAGAAACAAAATTAAGATAATCGAACCCAACAGCCCTCTGGTTACTTCCAAATGTCCCAAAACAATTTCTGTATCAGTTTAATCTATACTTACCACAATCCTCTTTCAAAGGGAAAGCATCTGCCAAGTATGAATTCTTACTCTTGAACATACCTTCATCCCACAAAAAAACATTTTGGTTGGCATCAAACAGCAAAGGTCTCTGCCACAGCCCTATCCATTGCCAGGTGTAGCTGTACTAACATACTGACAGGACAGTATGATGTAAACCTGCAAGTCCTCTTCTTACCTTTTCTTACAGAAAGCAAAGTGAGCACATGCTGCAGAGTAGTACATCCTACTGTCAACTCTTAGAACCACAACGTATTCCTATATATGCATCACTATCCACACGTGAAGTATAATGCCCTATTAACATTCCATGTAAAATCCTCACATTCCCTCACCAGCAACACCCATTTACCCAAGTTTAGGACAGCAGTGACTATTGTCAAAACAGATCCATAGTATCATAAAATCATGTCATAGAATCACAGAACAGCTGGGGTTGAAGAGGACCTTAAAGATCACACAGTTCCAACTCTCTCTCCCATGGGCAGGGACACCACCCACTAGATCAGGTTGCCTAGGGCCTTGTCTAGCCTGGCCTTGAACGCTTCCAGGGATGGGGCATCCACAGCCTCTGGGCAACCTATTCCAGTGCCTCACCACCCTCTGAGTGAGAAATTTCCTCCTTATCTCCAATCTAAATCTCCCCTCTTTTAGTTTAAAGCAAAAGGGTATCGGGATGCCCTTTTCTCATCAATCAGCTGATTTTTAAAGGCAGAGCTACAAACAAAAGTAGGTAAAGATGTCAAACCTAGAACTACCAGTTCACAGGTTCACTAGTTCACTAGATTAGGGGACTGGAGCATTTCTCAGACAGAGAGAGGCTGAGAGAGCTGGGCCTGTTTAGCATGGAGAAGAGAAGACAGAGGGGATCTTACCAACATATACAAATATCTGAAGAGAGGGTGTCAAGAGGATGTTTTTGGACTCTTTTCAGTGGTGCCCAGCAACAGGACAAGGGGCAACAAGCACAAACCGAAACACAGGAAGTTCCAGCTGAGTACAAGAAAAACATTTATTTACTGTAAGATTGACCAAGCATTGGCACAAGTTGCCCAGAAAGATTGTGGAGACTCCCTCTTTGGAGATATTCAGAACCCACCCGGATGCCATCCTCCACAACGCGCTCTAGGTGATCCTGCTTGGCAGGGGGGGGTTGGATCTGATGATCTTCAGAGGTAACTTCCAACCTCAGCCATTCCGTGATTCTGTGAAAACTGTCACTGGCCTGATCATCAAATCATTGCCTTGGATGATTACTTATGTTTTTTGTTTACAAATGCAAGACCGTGGCCGATACTTTTCCTTTTAATTCCCCCCCTGGGTGGGGGGGGGTCAGCAACTCTAGGGTTTTTCCTCTGTTAGAAACAAACATTAAATGAACGTACGCTTCATAGAAAGAATCAATACCATTACCTGGTATCCAGAGTCTAATCTCCGTGAAGATTCTCTTGCACTATATGCCCCACCTAAACTGTTTCCAGGTAATGGTCGGGATCCTATTGGAGAGCTGGAGGCCTGAAGAGAGATCCTCCGAGGAATTCTTGAGGGTTTAGATTCCATTTTTTGTACCCTGTAGAAGGACACACTCATTACTTTTTCTTTCAAATGCAGGGATCTACACACAAAACACGCGCAACTGTTTTCCAGTGTAACGTAAGTATTACTCACACACAGACATACATTTACACAGAGCTTTGTTCTGGTCAGTAAGATGTGGAAATGAATTCTTTCTCAGGTTTCTGCACCTCTTCCATAAACCCCCTCCCATTCACTGTTAGAAAACTAGGAACATAGCTGCTTTTGATATTCTTGTTACTATATTACTTATATCCCTTAAGAACCCTGCAGCAGTAACGCAAAAACGAACCAGGAGTCACGGAAAGAATCCTCTGATTTCTTAAAGCCTGAAGTAACTTTTCTGTTTATGTGCCGCATCTACAACATGAGAAGATCAACTAGCTACTTGCAGAAACTACACTCAAGCTTATTCTTCAGGGTCAGAACTGTGAAACTTCACTTTCCTGTTAAAACTACCCACCTCAAAGAAGTATTTCACTTCTCCAAGACAACTACCATGAAAATTCATTTATAAAACCACAGTATGTGGTCTGACATGTATATACAAATTTATTTTTGAGTAAATATTTGCTCTGTTGGTATTTCTAGGCATTTTAAAACAAATGCTGGTGCCTTTTCCACATAAGAAGTGATCCTGGCATTCCTGTCCTTTGAAGGATATCTCAACTTCACATTGCTTAAGAACTCTAGATAGATAGATAACTGGTTTTCTAATATTCTTCCTCCTCAGGACAGTACAGAAAGAACTACACCACAAAAAATAGCTCTTAAATAACATTCACAACATTACAGCATCTGCAGTTGTGTGGTGCAGGAAGAGGTGCATGACAGTTAACGGCTCGTAAAACAGGTGGCTAAGAACTGCATCGGTGCAGGTGATTTGCCAAAGTGGTACAATGTTTTATTTCACAACTTTCAGTTCTGACCTTGCCTTCTGAGAGCAGCAATGGGAAAAAGATGTATTAGGGAAAAAAACAAACACACACACAAAAAAAAAAAACAAAAAAACAATCAATACAGTACAATTATTTCCTCACATTCAGCTACGTCTCTGAAAAGCTTCTGGAGCAATCCTGACATTGCCTATGCCTGGCTGCAGTTACAAGTTGAGTTCATGTACCCAGGACTACCCAATACTCTCCTGGTAAAAGTTAGTTTGTACAGATGTCCATTGATTAAACTTAGTTTATGGGACTGGTACACAAGAGCCCTTCCAATCCCTAACATTCTTTGAGCACCAGAATTACCGCTTCAGTTATGGATCATTCTGCTTCTGTATGACTTTCCTTCAGATGTATGTAGAACCAAATGAATTAAATAACACAAGTAGAACGTCAGACGCAGACAGAAAATATGCAGAGGTTCTAGATGAAGGAAAGGAAGCTCCGTACAGCAGGATTAATGAATGTCCAAATGAGCAGGGGAAGAAATACAAGTGTAAGAAGTTCAAGAACTTTAAGACATAATCAGAGATCATCTAATGCTACTAAAATTGCTTATGCACACAAGAGAGAAAAATCAGCCTGTCGCAATAGGAAAGGACAGGATAGAAGACAGTTGTGTCCAATGCCTAGTCTCTAGAAATTGAAATGGAGACTAAGATTAGCTAACTGCTTCTACAAATGTACTTGAAGAGGCACAAGACTAATTCTCTCCTCCAGTGGTAACCCCAAGAGGACAATATTATCAATCAACTCCATCTTGTAAATTAGCACAAGCAGCTGTCTTCTATGATTTCAGCCTGAACACATCAGGATGATACTATCAAAGGGATATGTTCTAAGTAAATCTTGCAGAAAACTAAACACAAAAATATGTTTATAGTGAGCACGTTAGGAAATGCCAACTTTAATGTCAGCTTATGAATATGCACTACAATTAAATCCTCTAAAACTGTATACTTTTCCTGCACAGTCTTGGCCTCAGCAAGCGAACAGGGACCTGCTATAAAGATGACTCAGTTTTGTATAGTGACAGCACCTGACAAGAGGAACCCTGCCTCATTTTCACGCCGAGTTACTGAACGAAAGGCCTTTTGACTCAAGCAGGGAAATTCTGCATGAGGAAACTGGACTTCATTTTTGCTTCTGACCACAGTTTGAGTGATGTGGTACATGTCACTCAGGTGAATCATTTTGCCAATACAAGCACAGAAGACCACTTAATCTTCTGGGCATCCAACATAAAAGAAATAAAATATGCATACATCTCCAACTGAAGTCAACGGAGCTATGACCTGAACATATTGTATAAATCAAACCAGATACAACTCAACTTTGGCAACCAACGCTAGCAGGAAATCCATTTTCATTTGGGTTTCTTTTATCATCCAGAGTTCTGTGAAAATTGTTTTAAGCACTTCACTAAGGAAGGCTTCATAGACCAACCATATTCGCAGTTAGCTTTAATACACAGAGTCACACAAGGCTTATGACGATCATGGTAACAGAACGAGGTGTTCAAGAAGAATGTACTATGCCATCACAGAACATAGTACATAAGACGACAGTGACCAGGTGCGTCCACATCTGGAATACTGCATCCAGTTCTGGGCCCCTCAGTTCAGGAAGGACAGGGAACTGCTTGAGAGAGTCCCGTGCAGAGCCACGAGGATGATTAAGCGAGTGGAGCATCTCCCTTACGAGGGAAGGCTGAGGGAGCTGGGTCTCTTAAGCTTGGAGGAGATGGAGGGGTGACCTTATTCATATTTATAAGTATGTAAAGGACAAGTGTCAGAAGATGGAGCCAGGCTCTTCTCAGTGACACCCAATGACAAGACAAGGGGCAACGGGGTGCAATGTGGAACACAGGAGGTTCTGCCTAAGTATGAGACAAAACTTTTTCATGGTGAGGGTGACAGAGCACTGGAACAGGCTGCCCAGCAGGGCTGTGGAGTCTCCTTCTCTGGAGGCATTCAAAACCTGCCTGGACGCGTTCCTGTGTGACCTGATCTAGGCGTTCTGCTCCGGCAGGGGGACTGGACTCGGTGATCTTTGAAGGTCCCTTCCAATCCTTAACATTCAGTGATTCTGTGATCTCACCATTTAAAAAAAATATTTACGTCACTAGAATACTCATCTGAAAGGGGAAACATCAGTTTTATAGGATATTTTGGAATTAAAATGGTTCTCTTTTACAATATCACAGTACCATGAGGTGTGTTTTTTTTTGTCTGCTTTTGTTTTGAACGAACACAATGGCACTCCAATTTAAAACCTCAAACGTTTTGTTTACGTGCAAAGAAATTCACCAAACCCCAAATGATGATTAACATGCTATAACAAGTTCTATAATGATGAAGTAGTCAGCTAAATTTACACAGAAGGCAGTGAGACAGAAAAATGCTTAAACAACTTTTTTAAGGAACAAATACAAAAAAAATTGCATTACATCCTCAACTGGTTTAAAAGGCTGCTGTTGTGAGAAAGGAGAACAATACCTTACTCAAATACAACACCTGTCACATCCTTCATTGTGCAACCTCAACTCACTACCTTGACAAACCACATTTCTGGATTCTCTGTGACTTCCATATTTTGATACTACTCACGCTGCTATCCGACAATTTGCAGAGTGGCTATACAGCAGAAAATAGGAAATGGAATAGGGTGTGAGAAACACTCCTCATCAAAGCATAATATTCCATCAGCTCATACAGTGGTATTCAACTTTGCACACAAAACACCACAGAAGAATCTGAACTCCAGTGTTTTCAGGAGTAAGGCACTACATGACGCATCTCAAGACAGGGAAAAAAAAAAAAAAAACTTCTGAAATCAAAGTTTAAATTTCAGTTGTACATGGAAAAGAGATGACCGTGTCTTATCTGGGAGGTGGAGCTGAACTGCCTATTTTGAGTAGACAGCTCTAACGCTCTGCCCTTCTTAAGCTGTGATTCCTCCAACTACTAGATGAACTAGATCTAACCTAGCCACAGGCAGGCATTAACAGATTAAAACCAAAACTGATAGCTCTTTACAGGAAAGCAGAGTAATTTCAAAAGGTAAAAATAACACCAAACTTTTAAAACTGGGACTTCTCACTGCTTCTCTGGTGGCCTAAGCCCCCTCTACTGAGAAACGAGGGAGATATTTGATGTATTCTGTCTACCAGCAAGGGAGGCCCTTACTAGCTACCACGCCTTCTGCTGACAGCTTAAAGCATTCTTGTATCCTCGCTCAGAGCGCTGCACACGCCTCGCTCCCAGCTCATAAACGGAAGTTTTCTA